>NC_090757.1:58256611-58264111 GCF_036898095.1 Palaemon carinicauda | reverse complement strand
GCAGAGGGGGATCGGGAGGGGGTAGAGGCAAAGGCATGAGGAGAAGGTCAAAAGGGGTAACGAAGAAAAGCTAGTTACCTATGATAATCACAATCCCGGAAACTAATGCACAAAGACTTCCTTTTCCCTTCTCCTCGAAAACATGGCAACGAGTCATAAACACATTAATGAGCTCATTAAGAAACTCATCATAATTAGAAAAAAAATCGTCATAAGACGCAGCGGGGATACATCAGCAAACACATCCAAGACAAGCCACATCAACACCACAGTAACATCATCATTACGAATTTTGCAGGGGGGGGGGGGAGATGTATAAGGATTTCAAAGAGAGGGAATGTGACGAGGAAGGCAAGTGGGTATTCCCCCTCCCCCCTTAACAGAATAAAGGGAGAATCCTCTGCAACGAAACAACAATAACACATGAAAGGGAGGAAACGTTTCCGATATAACCCTTCCCATGCCCCCTGCACACCTTTCTCTCTCAATCAACTAGACTTCTTCAGGCAGACCCACGCCTTTCTAAATGTTAAACCCCCGCCCCCCTCAGGAAATGGGGAGCTTTTGATATCCCTTTGCAACTGCCGAAAGGAAAATGATGAATATGGCGGAGACCGTTAAGCGATCGAAGTGGAAAAAAGGGAATTCTACAATAGTGCAGGAAGGAAGGGGCATTCACAGGCTTGCAAGGTTATGTAGAGAGAGAGAGAGAGAGAGAGAGAGAGAGAGAGAGAGAGAGAGAGAGAGAGAGAGACCTCAG
This sequence comes from Palaemon carinicauda, assembly GCF_036898095.1. Lineage (NCBI taxonomy): Eukaryota > Metazoa > Arthropoda > Malacostraca > Decapoda > Palaemonidae > Palaemon > Palaemon carinicauda. Next base: position 58,263,351 of record NC_090757.1, on the reverse strand, counting down.
TGCATACTATTTTTCATATTTCTTTCTTTTCGTCAATACAAGTGTTGTCTGTGTTTTTATTAACCTTTTCGCAATTGAAGACAACCTAGTTTCCCCTCCATGAACCTCGATCATTTAATACGCTAAAGGATTTCGCAAAAAAAAAAAAACGCACAAGATCGAGAGAAGCATCTAAGAATTCTGTATTTTTACAATACAAGTCTAAATAAATCCAATTTTATCTCCTTTTGCCCGTTCGTTATCGTTTCTTCTATATAATGTTAATTACTTTAATACAAATACAAATAATAATAATAATAATAATAATAATAATAATAATTATTATTATAATAATTTCAATGATTCTAATAATAATGATAATCCTAATTTGAATAGCAATAATAATAATTTTAATAACAATAATTTATTGCAATTGCGTTCATAAATTAGCAATTAGATGTCCAAAATACTGTATTCCACTCATTAGAAGTACGAAATGATGTACTTCACTTATAAGATACCCAAAATATTGTATTTAACTAATTAAAAGTTCAAAAAACTGTATTTCAACAATTAAATGCCAAAAATACTGTACTTCCATAATTGAATGTCCAAAATACAGTATTTCACCAATTAAATGCCCAAAATACTGCATTTCACTAATCAGATGTCCAAAATACTGTATTTCACTAATTAGAAGCTCAAAATACTGTATTTCCCTAATTTAAAAGTCCAAAATACTGTATTTCACCAATTAAATGTCCAAAATACTGTTTTTCACCAATTAGATGTCCAAAGTGCTGTATTTCACCAATGAGATGCCCAAAATACTGTATTTCACTAATTAGATGCCCAAAATACTGTATTTCACTAATTAGATGCCCAAAATACTGTATTTCACCAATAAGATGCCCAAAATACTGTATTTCACCTATTAGATGCCCAAAATACTATGTTTCACCAGTTAGATGCCACAAATACTGTATTTCACCAATGAGTTGCCCAAAATCCTGAATTTCACCAATTAGATGCCCAAAATACTGTATTTCATCAAATAGATGCCCAAAATACTGTACTTCACCAATTAGATGCCCAAAATACTGTATTTCACTAATTAGATGTCCAAAATACTGTATTCCACTAATTAGATGCCCAAAATACTGTATTTCACTAATTAGTTGTCCAAAATACTGTATTCCACTAATTACATGCCCAAAATACTGTATTTCACCAATGAGATGCCCAAAATACTGTATTTCACCAATGGCATGCCCAAAATACTGTATTTCACCAATTAGATGCCCAAAATACTGTATTTCACCAATGAGATGCCCAAAATACTGTATTTCACTAATTAGATGTCCAAAATACTGTATTCCACTAATTAGATGCGCAAAATACTGTATTTCACTAATTAGATGTCCAAAATACTGTATTCCACTAATTACATGCCCAAAATACTGTATTTCACCAATGAGATGCCCAAAATACTGTATTTCACCAATGGCATGCCCAAAATACTGTATTTCACCAATTAGATGCCCAAAATACTGTATTTCACCAATGGCATGCCCAAAATACGGTATTTCAACAACTGGATGCCCAAAATACTATTTCACCAATTAGATGCCCGAAATATTGTATTTCCCCAGTTAGATGCTAAAAAATATTGTATCCCATTAATTAGATGCCCAAAATGCTGTATTTCACTAATTAGATGACACGAATACTGTATTTCACCAATTAGATGGTCAAAATACAGTATTTCACGCATTAATGCCCAAAATACTGTATTTCACTCATTAATGCCCAAAATACTGTATTTCACCAATTAGATGCCCAAAATATTGTATTTCACCAATTAGATGCCCAAATTACTGTATTTCACCAATTAGATGCCCGAAATATTGTATTTCACCAATTAGATGCCCAAAATATTGTATTTCACCAATTAGATGCCCAAAATACTGTATTTCACCAATTAGATGCCCGAAATACTGTATTTCACCAATTAGATGCCCAAAATACTGTATTTCACCAATTAGAACCCGAAATATTGTATTTCACCAATTAGATGCCCAAAACACTGTATTTCACCAATTAGATGCCCAAAATACAGGTACTGTATTTCACGCATTAATGCCCAAAATACTGTATTTCACCAATTAGATGCCCGAAATATTGTATTTCACCAATTAGATGCCCAAAATACTGTATTTCACCAATTAGATGCCCGAAATATTGTATTTCACCAATTAGATGCCCGAAATATTGTATTTCACCAATTAGATGCCCGAAATATTGTATTTCACCAATTAGATGCCCAAAATATTGTATTTCACCTATTAGATGCCCGAAATACTGTATTTCACCAATAAGATGCCCAAAATACTGTATTTCACCAATTAGATGCCCGAAATATTGTATTTCACCAATTAGATGCCCAAAATATTGTATTTCACCAATTAGATGCCCAAAATACTGTATTTCACGCATTAATGCCCAAAATACTGTATTTCAGGCATTAATGCCCAAAATACTGTATTTCACCAATTAGATGCCCGAAATATTGTATTTCACCAATTAGATGCCCAAAATATTGTATTTCACCAATTAGATGCCCAAAATACTGTATTTCACGCATTAATGCCCAAAATACTGTATTTCACCAATTAGATGCCCAGAATATTGTATTTCACCAATTAGTTGCCCAAAATATTGTATTTCACCCATCAGATCCCCAAAATACTGTATTTCACCAATTAGAGGCCCGAAATATTGTATTTCACCAATTAGTTGCCCGAAATATTGTATTTCACCAATTAGATGCCCAAAATACTGTATTTCACCAATTAGATGCCCAAAATACTGTATTTCACCAATTAGATGCCCAGAATATTGTATTTCACCAATTAGTTGCCCAAAATATTGTATTTCACCAATATGCCCAAAATATTGTATTTCACCAATTAGATGCCCAAAATATTGTATTTCACCAATTAGATGCCCAGAATATTGTATTTCACCAATTAGTTGCCCAAAATATTGTATTTCACCAATTAGATGCCCAGAATATTGTATTTCACCAATTAGTTGCCCAAAACACTGTATTTCACCAATTAGATGCCCAAAATACTGTATTTCACGCATTAATGCCCAAAATACTGTATTTCACCAATTAGATGCCCGAAATATTGTATTTCACCAATTAGATGCCCAAAATACTGTATTTCACCAATTAGATGCCCGAAATATTGTATTTCACCAATTAGATGCCCGAAATATTGTATTTCACCAATTAGATGCCCGAAATATTGTATTTCACCAATTAGATGCCCAAAATATTGTATTTCACCTATTAGATGCCCGAAATACTGTATTTCACCAATAAGATGCCCAAAATACTGTATTTCACCAATTAGATGCCCAGAATATTGTATTTCACCAATTAGTTGCCCAAAATATTGTATTTCACCAATTAGATGCCCAGAATATTGTATTTCACCAATTAGTTGCCCAAAACACTGTATTTCACCAATTAGATGCCCAAAATACTGTATTTCACGCATTAATGCCCAAAATACTGTATTTCACCAATTAGATGCCCGAAATATTGTATTTCACCAATTAAATGCCCGAAATATTGTATTTCCCTAATTTAAAAAGTCCAAAATACTGTATTTCACCAATTAGATGCCCAAAATACTGTATTTCACCAATTAGATGCCCGAAATATTGTATTTCACCAATTAGTTGCCCAAAATATTGTATTTCACCAATTAGATGCCCAAAACACTGTATTTCACCAATTAGATGCCCAAAATACTGTATTTCACGCATTAATGCCCAAAACACTGTATTTCACCAATTAGATGCCCAAAATACTGTATTTCACGCATTAATGCCTAAAATACTGTATTTCACGCATTAATGCCTAAAATACTGTATTTCACGCATTAATGCCTAAAATACTGTATTTCACCAATTAGTGGCCCAAAATACTGTATTTCACGAAATGAAAACATTAACGGCAATATTGCTTCTTCACCGACGAATGTATTAGTCTTCTGAATGCATTTGTTACTCCAAGTTTCCTACCTATTTTTTGAAATACCAATCACAAGCAAGTAATGAGTTACGTATTAACGTATTGCAACGTATCGCACCTTGATTATCAGGAATCAAAGATGTCAAAAAGTATAAACACGATATTTGATGAGCCATTGAAATGAATTTTATGGAAAAATGACACTTAAGAGCATGTGAGTGCATGAGCATGCACGCGCGCACAGACACACACAAACACATATAAATATATATATATATATATATATATATATATATATATATATATATATATATATATATCTCCTTCTGAGTAGGATACTTCGTCAGCAAAGCTGTACTCATCCGGCCTCCCATACTAGGTTGATTTGCTGTGAACAATTAGACGAAAATCTCCCACCATCACCTATCCGCATTGGCCAGGAGGGTGATGTAAGCTGTCCAAACACCAGACGTGTCATTTGTTGATGTATATACAGTATGTATGGAATTGAGTTAGCGTGTGAGTATAATTATATTAGTGCACAGTATATATCGATTACTTTTACTCATCAGACGTTATGCTCTGTCATCCCTATTACTTGACAAATTTATGAATTCAGGAAAATCTGAAAATCCCAATCAATTAAATGAATTTATATAAATTGCGAAAACAAACATGGATAACGAAGGTGGCCACACGCAGTTACCACATCAGGCTGATTCAATTCGGCTGAAACCAGCTTCGTCTTCCCGTCTGTTGATATTCACATCATGCAAGTGGTATACAAGCCCTTATCTAGCCCAAGTCCGAATAAGCGATGGAAACAAAATCGGTCGAAAGGGGTAAAACGAAGGCACTATTCGTTTGATCTAGACACCAACGAAAATATTTCTAAGATAGATCTATTGACCGATGTCCTTCACATTAGGGAGAGGCGTATAATTATAGTTATTTTATAATCAGTCCTCTAGCTTAATAACATTATATTGAATATAACATCCAAATAAATACAAACAAAATAATAATTCATCATAGAGGATTCCTGAATATACAATTATATAGCGAAGTGCACGAATAAGTGTAAAAATATACATAACTAAACTCAAATTTAAAACGGCAGAAACACCATGAGAAGCCTTTTATCGTTTACAAATATACATCAATAAAATAATGATCTATTTGTTTTTAAATCCATTACAACCAAAGCCGATCAAAGCCCAACTACAATGATCTTATATTTAAAAGTTAGATGTTAATCATAGAAAACGACACTTGTCTTTGTTGGAAGAAAACGTTATTAGGGTAAAATATTTAGGGGAGACATTCTTAAAAACGACGTCCTGTTAATATTTCTCTGTTTCTTTTGTTAGGTTAGCATTACAGTAAATTTAACGATATTTCAACATTAACCTACAAAATCTATTACATTGAACTACTGATTATGGACCTGAGCTTTTATACTAATCTCGTACGACCCGTAACCTTGAGTATGCTCTTACATACAAATACAAATTAAAAACAAGATATGCATATCAAGTCAACACATATGAATATGTCGAGAGAGAGAGAGAGAGAGAGAGAGAGAGAGAGAGAGAGAGAGAGAGAGAGAGAGAGAGAGAAAGTTGATAAAATATACTCATCATAAACCAAGTCTTTGAGAGTACATCGAGTCATAAATTGCACAACATTTTCATTTTTGCAAATGAACTAATTAGTTCCAATAAGCATAAGATTACAGTTAGCTACAAGACTGTTTGCTCTTCAGAAGATAGGCTAAAGCAAATATAGATGAACGAACATTCTATATTACGTTCTTTGAAAATATATCAAACATAATAATAGTAATAATGACTAGCTTGTTTATGATATCGGCACTGTCCCTCATTGATGTCGCTCCCTATCATGCAGCCCATGTAATATTGCTACATTTAACAGTATATTCAAGAAGGCTACATGATGGCTGTGTCTTTTTAATTATAGATATTAACATGGAATTTGGCAGGAACAGAGAAACTATGTTTACCATTAATCCCTGAAATTTTCATTTGAATAGGTGAATTATTCTATGAACAATTTACTCGACCGCCAAAAATAAATATTCAACCCATACCCAAATAATCGTTTGCTGTGGCTTTTCTATGGCAGACAACAAAAATTTACGGCGCCGCCGAAAATCGGCCTCCGGCGGATATCGAAAAATGGCTATTGTGACTCTTTTATAGCAAGTATCAATACGAAACTTGGTATGAATGTTGTTCACATAACACCCATCAAGCCCTGAGAAAATCATTTGGATAGCTGTAAAACCCTATGAGTATTTTGCTGCTTCTCACTGATTTTTCAGATAAAAATCATCACTTACGCACAAAAGTGATATTAACATGACCAGCTAAAATCGTCACTTACGAACAAAAGTGGTATGAACATGAAAATTTGGCAGAATTAAAGCTTATATATCTAAATAATCCCTTAAAATTTAATTTGAATATATTTATTGCTATGGGAGTTATTGACCCCGCCGCCGAAAACATCAGCTGTTCCCCCCAAACCAGCGTATAGCCCTCCCACCATTTCGAATAAAATGTCTACAGCGACTTTTCTGTGACAAGTACCGATGCAAAAATTGGTAAGGATGTAGCTCACATAATACCCAGTAAACAATGTGAAATTATTTGAATGTCTATAAAAATCACAAAGGAATTAACTGCTGCTC
>NC_090757.1:58246611-58251611 GCF_036898095.1 Palaemon carinicauda | reverse complement strand
TAAAATGTTGTGCCATCGTAGGAATATACCAAAAGAGAAATCATATGTCACATAAGAAAAGCACTGGCAAAGTGGAAGTGGGTTCTTGTATAAGTGAAATTATAAAACAAAGCTTAATGATAAAAAAAACTCTTACACATCATAGGTCATGACAGAAACATTAGAAAAGGACATTAAAAGTAATATTCCGAAGAAGCTCACCATAGGTACTAAATAAAACTTAAGTCTCAAAACGAAAAATAAAAAAATAAACCTAAAACAAAAACCAAAAATTATTAAACCGAAAGCCCTTTCAAAACCGAAAGCGGAACAGTACAATAGATATAACGCTTGCTGAAGTAAACCTGCCATTAAACCTGTAAATATATATATATAAAAAGTCCTCTTTTCTATTTAGAAAAAAAAGGAGATCGTCCTATACAAAACCATCGAAGCAAGTGGGCCACAAAATACGAAGAAGGGCGTAAACATCGCGTTGTGCAACGGCTGATCGATTATCCACTCCATAAAGCCAAAACAGAGAACTTGAGCGAAGCTTTGCCAATGGCCGAGGCAAGACGTTTTCATCACCTGCCTGCGAGAGATGGGGGCCACACGCTTCATCTGTTCTTTAATATATTCTTCGAGGCTTTAATTGGCTGTGGTAAGATAAAGGAAAATATATTTTTGGAGCCTTACTGTGTATGTGTCTTATGCCATGTTTTAGTTAATTCCAAAGTATATAACTTAACAAATATTTTAATTCTTATGTGCAAAATTTCTTTTTTCTAATTTCACCCAAGCCCATGCAAAGATAATTTTCTAAAGCCAAGTCATTCATTCATATGTAATTATTTTAATCTATAATTTTTAAATAATTTTACGTATGCTCGTTACATCTCAATTTTAATCCTTCCTGTAAAAATGTTAGCATAAAAATCTTGGCATTCATAAGTAGGCGCTTCTTTTGAAAAAAAAAAAAAAAAAAAAAAAGTTTTTAAGTACGCATTAATTTTCCATACTTCCGTTATTTACAAATACGCATTTTTTTTTCAAAATACTGCTGGATTTCCATACTCAACAAACTGCATAGCGGCAATTTCTTATAGATACAACCAGTCACACAATTATTCCAAAAACATTTATAATATCACGATTTCCATCAAGTTGGCACCCATGATATTAATGTAAATAAAAAATTAAATCGAAATATAATCCACAGCAAAGTATATCATCTCTTAGTAAAAACTTGCCAAAACCAACATATAAATCTAAAATATTTTCAACTATTAAATTTTAGAATTCTTCAAAATATTACACTATTTCAAATACTTTTTGGTTAACTGTAAAAAACACCAATAAACTATACTATCACACCATCACATATCAAAATGATGATGATAGTGATACCGATTATACCTGTAATTCCGACCACAGTTTTATTTGGGTATAACATAAAAAGGCTCCATAACAGACGAGCAATAATTTTTCCCTTGTTCGGAAGGCCTATACCCTTCATCATCATCTCCTCCTACGCCTATTGACGCAAAACCTCAGTTGCATTTCGCCAGTCGTCTCTATCTTAAGCTTTGAAATCAGTACTTCTCCATTCATCATCATCTACTTCACGCTTCATAATCCTAAGCCATGTATGCCTGGGTCTTCCAACTCTTCTAGGGCCTTGTGGAGCCCAGTTGAACGTTTAGTGAACTAATCTCTCTTGGGGAGTGCGAAGAACATGCCCAAACCATCTCCATGTACCCCTCATCATAATCTCATCCACATATAGCACTTGATTAATCTCTCTTATAGTTTCATTTTTAATCCAGTCCTACCATATTCTTCTGAGGGTTTTGTTGTAAAATCTACTAAATCTGATGGATATTGTTCAGGGGCGTAAGAGCGTTTTCCTGTTTTTTTTTTTGGGGGGGGGGCTCAAGTTCGAAATGACACTGAAGGCGGAGCTGCAAGTGCAAAGGCATGGGGGGAGGGGGGTCTCCCCCAGAAAATTTTTTATGAGGAAACACTCTCAGATGCGCTTTCCTGGCATCTGACAGCATATTGTATAAAAAACAAAATCATATTTTTGGAAGATTTTTATGTGATCAATTCCAATTTTTACACAATAACAATCATAAAATACCAATAGGCCTATATATATATATATATATATATATATATATATATATATATATATATATATATATATATATATATAGAATAATTGTAAGTAAGCAAAATTAAGAACAAGCATATTTCTAATATAAACATATATATTTGATAGTCATGCCTGAGACCAGAAAATATACATATTAAAAGTGTATGAATAATGTATAATTAATACTTCATAAGCTCTGAAATTATATAAAAGTATACACATTTAAAAAGAATTATGAAGAAATTATATATATATATATATATATATATATATATATATACATATATATATATATATATATATATATATGCATATGTTTATATGTGCGATATTCGTCAACTACATGTGTTCGCGTGTGTCATGTTTTCAATTTATTAATGGGTATCAATGATGTAGTTTGTAGGTAGTATGTTGGTCAGGGCACCAGCCGCCCGTTGAGATACTACCACTAGAGAGGTATTAGATCTTTTGACTGGCCAGACAGTTATGCATTGGATCCCTCTCTCTGGTTACGGCTTATTTTTTCTTTGCCTACACTTACACAGAATAGTCTGGCCTATTCTTTACATATTCTCGCCTTTCCTCATACACCCGACAACAATGAGATACTAAACACTTCTTCACCCAAGAGGTTAATTATTGTACTGCAATTGTTCAGTGTACTTTCCTCTTGGTAAGGGTAGAAGACACTCTTTAGCTATGGTTAGCAGCTCTTCTAGGAGAAGGACACTCAAAAATTAAACCATTGGTCTCTAATCTTGGGTAGTGCCATAGCCTCTGTACCATGGTCTTCCACTGTCTTGGGTTAGAGTCCTGTTGCTTGAGGGTACACTCAGGCACACTATTCTATCTTATTATTTTTTTTTTCTTCCTCTTGTTTTTTTGAAATGGTGTGTTGAGCAGGCTTAATAGAAGGGCCATGGAAGTCGGGTGGTTTATCAAGAGGTTGTCTTTTCCTTTTCTGATTCTTTTCCTTCTCAAAACCATTCTTACTGTCCTTCCTTCAGTTGAAGTGACTATCCTGGAGGGTATTTAGCCTTGCATGGTGTATTGGCTCCTCCATGTTGACCAGTTTTTCCGACTTTTTACTATAGTCTATGGGTTTCATCAATCACTTTATCAATAATTCTGTACATATTGTTTTTGTTATAATTCTTATTAATATAGTTTTTAAGTATGATGTCTCTTTTTTTATTTCTATTAATTCTTATGCTGTCTGGAGACATTGACCAAAATCCGGGACCAGTACGTCCTAGATTTCGTCAATGTCGTCTTCTGTATTGCAATATTCGTGGTCTTCATGCAAATATTCAAGACCTTACAGTTGCGTCCAGACAGTATGATATTCTTTTGTGTTCAGAAACTCTGGTTTCTAATATGAGGCACTTATCTGAGCTCCTTATAACTGGTTTTAAGAAGCCAATAATGTTGAAACGTGATGCATGCCATCTCTAGGGCCAGGGGAATGGCTGTGTATATAAGGACTGAGTACCCTGCTTCTCATAAGTCCTGCTATCAATGTGGATGTCATGAGATTCAGGTAATAAAAGTTTGTGGCAGGCATAACAACTTTTATTTGTGTTCGATCTACCGGAATCCAGACATGGATGATTCTATCTTCGATTATCTTCTTACCATTATGGCTAAGATATAAGATGATAGAAAGGCTTCTTTTTTCTTTGTTGGTGATTTTAATGCTCACCATAGGGAGTGGTTAAATTCTATCTCTCCTACCGATCGCCATGGCTTAAGAGCTTTAGACTTTGCCTCGGAATCAGGCTGTGAGCAAATCATAAATGAAGCTACCCACAGGTCTGGTAATTGTTTGGACCTCGTATACACTGACTCCCCTAGCGTTATAACTAGTAAGGTTGGTTCTCCAGTCGGGACATCTGATCATGCCTTGATTTCATTAATTGTGAAGACTCAGCAGCCTGTTCCTGATATATCATACTCTTGTAAAATATATATGAAATCCCAAGCAGACTGGAATGGGATTTTGCATGATCTTTTGTGCCTGAATTCGTCACAATTATATAGTAGCGTAGATCCTGTTGTTCCTTTGAATGAGAATATAGTCAACATAATTGATAGGCGTATCCCTTTTCATGTGCTAAGGTACCGAGTGAAGGACAAACCGTGGTTCAATGATGATTGTAGACGTGCTTATTTGGAGAAACAGGAGGCCTATCATCTCTGGAAGGCTAACAGATCAGATTTGACCTGGAATAACTATACTCAGCTTCGAGCTTTTGCTCAGAGAGTTTATGCCTCAACTGACAAGGAGTACAATTTAACCATAAAAGAAACCCTTTCTAGTACAACTCAGGAACATAAATGGTGGTCTACCCTTAAATCTGCACTCTTTGGTGTAGATGCAACAGTTCCTCCTTTACTTAAACCAGATGGCTCAGTCACTCATTGTCCAAAGGAAAAGGCAACCCTTTTGGGTGATGTTTTTGACAGTAAACAGAGTAATGAAAAACTTGAACTTCCTCATTCTTGTTTTCCTGAGGCTAAACTAACTAGTTTAGCTTTTCGATCTCGTGAAATTAAAGCCCTGTTGATGGACCTTGATGCTTATGGAGGTGTAGACCAAAATGGTATTTTTCCATTGTTTTTTATAGAGAGTAGATTTCTTAGCTCCAAAGTTATGTTATTTTGCGCAAGTTAGCAAGAAGAGGGGCTTTTAGCTCTTGTTGGAGGATTAGTAATGTTACTCCTCTATGTAAATGTGTTTGTGGTAGCTCAAATCCCACTGATTACCGCCCAATTTCCATAACTCCCATATTATCTAAAGTTTTTGAGCGTCTTCTAAAAAAACGTCTTAATAGGTTTGCCGAAGGTTAATCATCTATTCCCT
>NC_090757.1:58194111-58241611 GCF_036898095.1 Palaemon carinicauda | reverse complement strand
CCAAAAACCTATGATAACTCCTTAATAAATTACTACACATAATTACACATGACAATATACACTCTAAATTAGATAATAGACATGTAAAAAAGAATAATTATCAAGAAATAAAAAATAAGAAACGGGTTTTTAGCGTCACTTTACCTTAGAAAGTCCAGCGCAGGTGTTGGTCTTGCTACGCAGAGAGGAGACGGACGGGCGGCGAGGAGGTAGAGAGGTTGACTACGATAAACATACACTACCGTAACTTATTCTAACTTACACTAAGTGAACTTTAACCTAACTTAGCTTATTTATTTCTTTTATTTTTATATTTTATATTTTTTTTACATTTTCTTTTTTTCTTTTTGATGATTAATTTTAATCACTTTCACTCTACACTTAAAACTGACTGATTAAATTTTTTTCTCTTCAATCTTTGCCGTTTTCTTTGTTTCACTTACTTTCGCTCCACTCTTTGCCGTTTTCTTTGAACCACTTCCTTCCTCTTCATCACGAGTTCGCTTCGTAGTTTTTTTAAAGAAGCTATCGGTAGAAAGTTGCTTGGTACAGCTTTTCAGAATGTTTCGAAAATAAATTAGGGAAACATCATCAAACTGCGCAACTACACGACAAACCTGCAATTTCTTTGGATGGTATTTGTCAATGAAGTTAACCACGTCTTGATATTTTCCTAACACCTCTTTTATTTGCGCCGAACCTAACACATGTTCTACCTCCTCGATCCCTTCCTCGTCATCACTCATGTGCTCAGACATAGCATGGAGTTCCTTGAGCTCCTCTGTAGTAAGTTCGTTGTGATGTTCTTTTGCAAGTTCACTCACACGGACGCCACGCTCATGCTTTTCAATAATTCCTTGCTTTACTTTTAAAGAAAGCATTTCCTTATTCCTTTTCTCACCACTACCACTACCACTTGCGAAACTAAGCCTTTTGGGACCCATGATTTATGTAAAATACCGTAAAATGATGAACGTAAAAAATCACGATTAAAACCCAGTTAATAGCAGAACGCACAGGGAACAACCACACAAAGCCGACGAGAACAGAGGAATGTCCCAAGCCACGCTAATTGAGGGTCCCTCCGAGGTAGAAATGCTGCCTTCTATCGGCGGAAAAAAAAAATACATCCGTGCACGGGTATTGTTTACTTCGGGTGTCGAAAAAACATTCGGGTGTAGAGTAGGGACGTGTTCGAATTGTACTTCGCGTGTCGAAAAATTCGGATACAACCGGTACGACGAAAATTGCTTACTTTGTGTGTCGAAATAAAATTCGGGTGTAGAGTCGAAAAATTGCTCGAATTTTACTTCGGATGTTGGAAAATTCGGATGTAGATACGTTCGTGTGTAGAGGTTCCACTGTATATATATATATATATATATATATATATATATATATATATATATATATATATATATATATATATATACAGTATATGTATATATATATATATACAGTATATGTATATATATATATATATGTATATATATACATATATATATACTGTATATATATGTGAGTGTGTGTGAGAGTGTTTGTATTTGCAGTGGATAATTGATACATCAAATAATAATAAAGAATGGAAATATGTCAACTCGATTTGTAACTCATATATGCTATTGCTAACAAAGACAGCCCTTTACAGTCTTCGATTCGCTAAGGTTGGAGAATGCTCCGCCCATTTCATAGCAGTAGAAAGAAGAGCAACACCTTGTCTGTTTAGTTATGGGAACACTAGAGACATCAGATGAAAAATTTCCCTTGAGTGTCTGCGTTCTTTTAATTCTAACTATACATGGACTGTACATTTATTGAAATGTGTTCATTCATTAACACAATACTTATACTGTGATAGAAAACAAGAAAAATCAATCTTAGGCAGTACAGTGGCTTACTTAATGTGTTAATCGACCATGCATAGGCAACTGGCAGTGAGTTGATAGGTTAGGAGTTAAACCACCCTAGGGCAGCAAGTATTTGCAGATTCTCACTTTTCGTGACTGTCTCTGTTACCTAATGTTCACAATAAAGAGGGCTGACTGCATTTTAGTACTATCTTCTTTTTATGTATGAATGCTATCTGTAGGAGAAAAACTCAATGGGGAACTTGTCCTATGATGAAAGCTCTCCCTAAACGAGATTCAGTCTCTAGTTGCCTATCTATATCTATAACTTGCTTGTGGAATATGTCCTCCTCTGAGGAACTTGTTGTAGGGAAAACTTTCTAAGCTGAAGGCTTTATCATAAACTGAAGCATGTCTACAAGACTGCTCTTGTGTTGGAGAGATGTCTTCAATCAGTGAGCCCTCCTATGAGGGAAATGCAAGAGCACTGATGCGAGTGTTCATTTGCACATAAAATAACAAGGGAAGAAACACACACATAATGGCGCCCATAAGCTAGCTGGATTCGGAGCGCCCCGCTCCCTCATCGCCATAAAAAAGTCAAATAACCACTGCCCGAAGGGATCAAAATAAATAATATATATATATATATATATATATATATATATATATATATATATATATATATATGCATATATTACATATATATATACAGTATATATATATTACATATATACATATATAAATATGTTATTTTCATTAGTAAAATAAATTTTTGAATATACTTACCCGGTGATCATGTAGCTGCAGCTCTGCTGCCCAACAGAAAAAACCTACGGGCGGGATACGCCAGCGATCGCTATACAGGTGGGGGTGTACAACAACAGCGCCATCTGTCGAGTAGGTACTCAAGTACTTCTTGTCAACACAGAACCAATTTTCTCCTCGGTCCACTGGGTCTCTATGGGGAGGAAGGGTGGGTCCTTTAATTCATGATCACCGGGTAAGTATATTCAAAAATTTATTTTACTAATGAAAATAACATTTTTCAATATTAATCTTACCCGGTGATCATGTAGCTGATTCACACCCAGGGGGGTGGGTGGAGACCAGCATACATGTTAACATTAGAAGCTAAGTATCCCGTATTTCATTTTAGCAGTTATTCAAAATAACAAACATAAAATTAATAAGTACCTGGTAAGGAAGTCGACTTGAACCATTACTCTGCCTTTTTAAGTACGTCTTCCTTACTGAGCCTCGCGATCCTCTTAGGATGCTGAGCGACTCCTAGGTGCTGAAGTATGAAGGGCTGCAACCCATACTAAAGGACCTCATCACAACCTCTAATCTAGGCGCTTCTCAAGAAAGAATTTGACCACCCGCCAAATCAACCAGTATGCGAAAGGCTTCTTAGCCTTCCGTACAACCCAAAAACAACAATAAAAAGCATTTCAAGAGAAAGATTAAAAAAGGTTATGGGATTATGGGAATGTAGTGGTTGAGCCCTCACCTACTACTGCACTCGCTGCTACGAATGGTCCCAGGGTGTAGCAGTTCTCGTAAAGAGACTGGACATCTTTAAGGTAAAATGATGCGAACACTGACTTGCTTCTCCAATAGGTTGCATCCATTACACTCTGCAGAGATCTGTTTTGTTTGAAGGCCACTGAAGTTGCGACAGCTCTAACTTCATGTGTCCTTACCTTCAGCAAAGCATGGTCCTCCTCATTCAGATGAGAATGGGCTTCTCTAATCAAAAGTCTGATGTAATAAGAAACTGCGTTCTTCGACATCGGTAAAGCAGGTTTCTTAATAGAACACCATAAAGCTTCTGATTGTCCTCGTAATGGCTTCGTACGTCTTAAATAGTACTTAAGAGCTCTTACTGGGCATAGTACTC
Organism: Palaemon carinicauda; assembly: GCF_036898095.1. Taxonomy (NCBI): domain Eukaryota; kingdom Metazoa; phylum Arthropoda; class Malacostraca; order Decapoda; family Palaemonidae; genus Palaemon; species Palaemon carinicauda. The sequence continues at coordinate 58,237,861 of NC_090757.1, read as the reverse complement.
TCTCTTGTTCGTTTCCAACCAAACTGGACAGACTTGGAATCTCGAACGATTTGGGCCAAGGACGAGAAGGGAGTTCGTTTTTAGCTAAAAAACCAAGCTGTAAGGAACATGTAGCCGAATCAGATGTAAATCCTATGTTCCTGCTGAAGGCGTGTATCTCACTGACTCTTTTAGCTGTTGCTAAGCAAACGAGGAAAAGAGTCTTCAAAGTGAGATCTTTAAAAGAGGCTGATTGAAGCGGTTCGAACCTTGCTGACATCAGGAACCTTAAAACCACGTCTAAGTTCCAACCTGGTGTGGCTAACCGACGCTCCTTTGAGGTCTCAAAAGACTTAAGGAGGTCCTGTAGATCTTTGTTGTTGGAAAGATCTAAGCCTCTGTGGCGGAAGACTGCTGCCAACATGCTTCTGTAACCTTTGATCGTAGGAGCTGAAAGGGATCTTACCTTCCTTAGGTGTAAAAGGAAGTCAGCTATCTGAGTTACAGAGGTACTGGTTGAGGATACTGAATTCGCCTTGCACCAGCTTCGGAAGACTTCCCATTTTGACTGGTAGACCTTGAGAGTGGATGTCCTCCTTGCTCTGGCAATCGCTCTGGCTGCCTCCTTCGAAAAGCCTCTAGCTCTTGAGAGTCTTTCGATAGTCTGAAGGCAGTCAGATGAAGAGCGTGGAGGCTTGGGTGTACCTTCTTTACATGCGGCTGATGCAGAAGGTCCACTCTTAGAGGAAGAGTCCTGGGAACGTCTACTAGCCATTGCAGTACCTCGGTGAACCATTCTCTCGCGGGCCAGAGGGGAGCAACCAACGTCAACCTTGTCCCTTCGTGAGAGGCGAACTTCTGCAGTACCTTGTTGACAATCTTGAACGGGGGGAACGCATAAAGGTCTAGATGGGACCAATCCAGAAGAAAGGCATCTATGTGAACTGCTGCTGGGTCCGGAATCGGTGAGCAATAATTTGGGAGCCTCTTGGTCATCGAGGTAGCGAACAGATCTATGGTGGGCTGACCCCACAGGGTCCATAGTCTGTTGCAAACATTCTTGTGAAGGGTCCATTCTGTAGGGATGATCTGACCCTTCCGGCTGAGGCGGTCTGCCATGACATTCATGTCGCCTTGAATGAACCTCGTTACAAGAGATATGTTTCGATCTCTTGACCAGGTGAGGAGGTCCCTTGCGATCTCGAACAACGTCATCGAATGAGTCCCTCCTTGCTTGGAGATGTACGCCAAGGCTGTGGTGTTGTCGGAGTTCACCTCCACCACCTTGCCTAGAAGGAGGGACTTGAAGCTTCTCAAGGCCAGATGAACTGCCAGTAGCTCCTTGCAGTTGATGTGTAGTGCTCTTTGATCCGGATTCCACGTGCCCGAGCATTCCCGACCGTCCAGTGTCGCACCCCAGCCCGTGTCCGATGCGTCCGAGAAGAGAAGGTGGTCGGGGGTCTGAACAGCCAGTGGTAGACCTTCCCTGAGAAGAATGTTGTTCTTCCACCAAGTCAGTGCAGACTTCATCTTCTCGGAGATAGGAACTGAGACCGCTTCTAGCGTCATGTCCTTTCTCCAGTGAGCAGCTAGGTGATACTGAAGGGGTCGGAGGTGGAGTCTCCCTAACGCGATGAACTGGTCCAGCGATGAAAGCGTCCCTATCAGACTCATCCACTGTCTGACTGAACATCGGTTCCTCTTCAGCATGCTCTGGATGCATTCTTGGGCTTGACTGATTCTGGGGGCCGACGGAAAAGCCCGAAAAGCTTGACTCTGAATCTCCATACCTAGATAGACTATAGTTTGGGATGGGACGAGTTGGGACTTTTCTATATTGACCAGGAGACCCAATTCCTTGGTCAGATCCAGAGTCCATTTTAGATTCTCCAGACAGCGACGACTTGACGCAGCTCTTAAAAGCCAGTCGTCCAAATAGAGGGAGGCTCTGATGTCTGCTAAATGCAGGAATTTGGCAATATTCCTCATCAGTTTGGTAAACACTAGAGGTGCCGTGCTTAGGCCAAAGCACAGGGCTTGGAACTGGTAAACCACCTTCCCAAAGACGAACCTTAGAAAAGGTTGGGAATCTGGGTGGATGGGGACGTGAAAGTACGCGTCCTTTAGGTCTAACGAGACCATCCAGTCTTCCTTCCTGACCGATGCTAGCACCGACTTCGTCGTCTCCATGGTGAACGTCTGCTTGGTGACAAAGACATTTAGAGCACTGACGTCTAGCACCGGTCTCCACCCTCCTGTCTTCTTCGCCACTAAGAAGAGACGGTTGTAGAAGCCCGGGGATTGATGGTCCCGGACTATGACTACCGCTCCCTTTTGTAGCAAGAGAGACACCTCTTGCTGTAAAGCTAGCCTCTTGTCCTCCTCTCTGTACCTGGGAGAGAGGTCGATGGGAGTTGTTGCTAGAGGGGGCTTGCGCAAGAATGGAATCCTGTACCCCTCTCTGAGTAACTTCACAGACTGTGCGTCTGCACCCCTGTTCTCCCAGGCCTGCCAGTAGTTCTTGAGCCTGGCTCCCACTGCTGTCTGGAGAAGATGGCAGTCAGACTCTGCCTCTTGAGGACTTGGAACCCTTCTTCTTGTTGCCACGTTGACTATCGGCACGGGTACCTCCTCTGCTGGAGGTTCTGCCACGAAAGGGCGGAATGAACCTAGACGCTGGTGTGTCCATCCTAGGTCTAGGCACGGAAGGTAAAGCTGTGACTTTACGTGCGGATGACGCCACCAGGTCATGGGTGTCTTTCTGGATCAACGAGGCGGCAATCCCCTTGATCAGCTCTTCAGGAAAGAGACACTTCGATAGCGGAGCAAACATCAGTTCTGACTTCTGACATGGTGTGACTCCCGCCGACAAGAAGGAGCAAAGGTGATCTCGCTTCTTGAGAACTCCAGACACGAAAGAAGCCGCAAGCTCGCCAGACCCATCCCGAATGGCTTTGTCCATGCAGGACATGATGAGCATGGCAGAGTCTTTATCCGAAGGGGAGGTCTTTCTGCTCAACGCTCCCAAACACCAGTCCAGGAAGTTAAAGATCTCAAACGCACGGAAAACTCCCTTCAAAAGATGGTCCATGTCCGAAGAAGTCCAGCAAATCTTGGACCGTCTCATAGCCAGTCTGCGGGGAGAGTCTACCAGACTTGAGAAGTCGCCCTGGGCAGAGGCAGGAACTCCCAAGCCGAGAACCTCTCCTGTGGCATACCAGACGCTAGATCTGGAAGCAAGCTTGGCCGGGGGAAACATGAAGGTAGTCTTCCCAAGTTGCTTCTTGGCCTGCAGCCACTCTCCCAGTACCCTTAAAGCTCTCTTGGACGAGCGAGCGAGTACGAGCTTCGTAAAGGCAGGAGCTGCTGACTGCATGCCTAAAGCGAACTCAGAGGGAGGTGAGCGTGGAGCTGCAGACACAAACTGGTCCGGATACAACTCCTTAAACAGGGCAAGGACTTTCCTAAAGTCTAAGGAGGGAGGCGTAGTCTTGGGTTCATCTATGTCGGAGTGTTGATCGTCCAAATGCGCAGCTTCGTCGTCATCAGAGATTCCTTCATCCGAATGCTGAGGAGGAAGCGGCAAAGGAGGAGAAGAAAGCTGAACGGCTGAATCCGGCAGCACGGGTGCATGCGTAGCTGCACTGGATCCAACGTCATGCCGCTGTTGGTCATTCTGAGAGCTGGCAACAACCAAAGCGGAGTGGTGGTGCGTGGTGGGGACTGCCGTGGGTTGCGAAGACTGACGCATCGCGTCAAAACACGGCAGCTTGACTCCACCTTCCTGCTGATGCAGTAGCTCACGCATGTCAACGGAGGGTGCCGCACGTCGGCTAACGTCAACATGCGTCTGGCAGGGTCGACTGCGCATCGGTGGTGGAGCTCTCACAGCCGGAGTGTGGGAGCAGGCAGCCGCAGTGTCAGCTGAGCGCACAACCGTGGCAGGTTGTAGGTTAACGGGTGCAGCGTCAACCTTCTCAGCACGATACTCCTGCATGAAGGAAGCTAGCTGAGTCTGCATAGACTGCAGCAAAGACCACTTAGGGTCTACAGCGGTTGGTGCGGCAACAGACGGAGTGATTGCCTGCTGCGGAACCACTCTACCTCTCTTGGGAGGTGTGCAGTCTTCGGAAGACTGCGGCGAGTCCGAACTGACCCAGTGGCTACACCTGGGCCGTTGGACTCGCTCGGAAGGGACCTTGCGCTTGAGAGGTCGTGAGACCTTGGTCCAGCGTTTCTGTCGAGAAACCTCTTCCGCAGACGAGGAATGAATGGTCTCACTCGTCTGTTTGTGGGTGGGACGATCTCTGCAAGATACGTCCTCAACCACGGAGGGTACGTCTGTACGCTGATCAAGGCCTGTCGAACCCTTTGGTCGTACGACATTGCTTCTCCCCTGGGCTTGGGAGCTTGCAAGAGGTCCCGGACTGGGAGGACGACAGGCACGAACAGACGCACCCTCATGCGTAACACTGACACTTTTCACTGCACTGACACTCACTACACTTCCCACTGCACTTTTCTCCTTCAACTCTTTGACGTCAGCCAAGAGTTGATTGCGGTCATTCGCTAATGACTCAACTCTGTCACCAAGAGCCTGAATGGCACGCATCATATCCGCCATCGAAGGTTGATGAGAGCTAGTAGAAGGGTCGGGTGTAACCACTACAGGGGAAGGAATAGGTTGTGGGGCATGGGGAGAGGAAAAATCAATAGAGCGAGACGAACTCCTCCTGATCCTATCCTTCTCTAGCCTACGTGCATTCTTAAGGAATTCTTGAAAATCGAATTCCGAAAGCCCAGCGCATTCCTCACATCGATCTTCCAATTGACAGGCTTTACCCCTACAATTGGAACAAACGGTGTGAGGATCTATAGAGGCCTTCGGAAGACGCCTAGAACAGTCCCTAGCACTACACTGCCTGTACTTGGGGACTTGAGTAGGGTCAGACATCTTGAATTAGTCAAAGGGGGAAATCCAAAATCTATCCAAGTCGTCAACAAATAATCCAAAATCTAATCAATGAAAGTGATAAAGTATTGATGATAACTTCTGTACAGCGAAAGCTAATAACTAGAGAGAATACTTCACCAAATAGCGTGAAAATCAACTCCAAAAACAACAGCGTATCAAGTAGGTCTTGCCGGTGGCACGACAGAGAGAAAATTTGGTTCTGTGTTGACAAGAAGTACTTGAGTACCTACTCGACAGATGGCGCTGTTGTTGTACACCCCCACCTGTATAGCGATCGCTGGCGTATCCCGCCCGTAGGTTTTTTCTGTCGGGCAGCAGAGCTGCAGCTACATGATCACCGGGTAAGATTAATATTGAAAAATATATATATATATATATATATATATATATATATATATATATATATATATATATATATACACACACACATTACACACACACAGCCCTCGTTCTTCGCAGTAGTTAGGTTACAGACACAGCCGCGAAAAGGAGATTTTCGCGAATAAATGCTGCACTAAGTTGGGCTAACTCCTAATCTAAAACGTCACCGTCCCTTGCCATGAGCAGGTGCCCGAGCTGATGATTAACAGAGTAAATACTGCCTAATATTGTTTTAATTTGGTTTCTACAACAGGTTATAATCATATGTACAGTGTATAGTACACTTGCACACATGTACACTACGTGATGGACACAGTAACGCTTACAGTACAGTACTGTGCTAAAGTAAATATTTACTGAGTCGCCATCATCCCCTTATTGTTCTGTATAACAAAATCTTTTCCTATCTGTAATACTGTACTGCAATCTAATACTCACTCATACTGTATTGTATATTACTGTAATATATGGACAGTAATATCACTACAGTACAGCTTAAGTGTACTTAGAATAAGTGTTTGGTGTTTTCGTTCAGATGACTCGAGTAGCCTACTCGTTTTCTTGAAGCATGACGCAACTATGTGTCGTCTCATGTGCAATATGCTGGACTCTCTCTCTCTTGTATATATATATATATATATACTGTATATATATATATATATATATATATATATATATATACATATATATATATATATATATATATATATACAGTATATATATATATATATATATATATATATATATATATATATATATATATATATATATTATATACACACACACACATATATATATACAGTATATATATATATATATATATATATATATATATATATATATATAAATGTGACAAATTTGTAAGTACAGAAATTTGTATTTTTCCTAGCAATACAAACCTGTTTACTGAGGGAGTATTATTTTGGTGATAGCTGAAACCAGCCGATAAACTTTTTGTCAGGGTGTAACTACCCACCGCTAGTTAACGGAAGGGGTGAGCAGGGTAGGTTAACCCTCCCGCTCACACCAGCACTAGCGACTGACCTCACGTTTGTAATTGCTGCAGGACTTTCAGGGGGTTGGTGCTGGCGGGTCAGTATGCGCAAAGAACTCCAGGTTTGTATTACTAAGCAAAAATACAAATTACTTCCAAATTTGTCTTTTGTTTCTGTGCAAAATACAAACCTTCCACTCTTTACTAAGGAGACTCACCTTCAGGTGGGTGGAAGTCCAAACCAACTGGCTCGCAACTGTTCCGGGATGGCCTCTGTATAGTGATACCTTGAGGGATCCTGCACCATGTTATCCTCACATGATAATGGCCTGGGCAAACATTGCTGGAGAAATAAGGAATTAATCTGTTGGAACATACATCGTAACTATTCAGGTCGTGCCCTCTACTAATGTATATTTCTTACCGCCTCCCCCTGACAGGAGGACGGGGACATAACACATATATATATGTAAATGAGGTTGTCCAAGAGCATGAAACTCCCCCACAGAAGAACAAGGCCAGCTGTGCAAAATTCCCCAAATGCCGCACCCCATAAGAGGGGAAGATGAAGTAGGAAGTGGCCAGTCACTGCTACATTCATCCTAGATTTACTTCGTGGGTAACCTCCGCCCTCAAACTACTGATACTTTTCCCACAAGGGAGCTGAGGTGTTTAGATCATGTTATGAGCAACCACCACAGGACCTATTGAGAATGTGTCTAGGCTCCTGTGGGTTGTCTTACAGGTAGCTGGTAGTGAACATTGTTTAATGTTTCCACCTGCCTGCTTGCAGTACTTGCTGAACAGAAAAATTCTTTGGAATGCCAGGGAAGTATTACTCCCCTAACATCATGGGCATGGGGGCGTCTACCTGTCGTCGAGGTGTCTGAGGACGGTGCCCTTTCTATTACTCGTCTGATCCAAGAGGAGATCGAGTTCTTCGTGATTCTCCTCTTGGTCTTCCCCATGCTGACGAACTGCTTGATGATCTGGGGTTGAGTTCTTCTCATTCTTAAGAGATATAACCTCATCGTCCTTACAGGGCATGGTAACAGTCGATCAGTATTACCTGTTACCGATCGGAGACTCCCAATCCGAAAGACCCCGATTCTAGGATTTGCTAAGGGTGCATTTTGAGTCTGCAAGGACGAAACTGAGTGTGACTTGCCACCCATCCCCCTGAATGGGTGATGTCATATGGAAGACCTTGTAGCTCGCTGACTCTTCCTGCAAAAGTCAGGGCCAAAAGAAAACTGTCTTTAAGGTCAAGTCTTTATCCAAGGTTTGATGTAGAGGCTCATAAGGGGCTCCTCTCCGTGAACGTAAGACCCTGACTACGTTCCAAGGAGGTGGTCTAACTTTTGACGCTCAAAGTTCCGTATCAGGAGTGACAATTCCGTCAAGGAGGAAATGTTAACTCAATTCAGTTTGAAGACCATGTTCAAGGCTGAACAAAAGCCTTTCCCCACCAACACTGAGTGAGTCCCCCCCCCTCCCCCCCCCGGGCCCCCCCTGAAGAATAGTAAAAACTCCGCTACTGCTAGTATACAGGTACTGAGTGGAGAGATACCCCATCCATAACCTCCACCACGAAAGACGGACCACTTCGTCTGATACACCACAAACGATGACTCCCAGAGGTATCTTGCCATGCGCCTAGCAACCGGCTTCGAAAGCCTCTCTTGCTAGTAGTTGCTGGATAGCTTCCAGTAGTGAAGACATAGTGATGGTATCGCTTGGTGGAAAATCTTCAAATGTGGTTGTCTGAGTAGCTCGGGAAGTAGAGGGAGCTCTCTCGGTGCCTTATCAGCCAAAGTAGAAGGTCCGGAAACCATTCTGCATGCTGCCACAGCAGGGCTAAGAGGGTCAATGCTAGATCAGCAATGCCCTTTCCCTGTTCAATAACCTCCTTACTAGGCAGGAGGAAGGGAAAGCAATAACGTCCATTTTGTCCCACAGGTGTTGAAGCGTCCTGCAAGAACGCTTGTGGTAACGGTACTGGTCAGAAGTACACCAAAAGTTCCGGTTTAGGGACATCGTGGACAGGTCGATTGCCCATTTGGAGCCAACCATCTGACTACTCCTGCTCAGATTGTTCGCCAACACATTCTTCTTGCGCGGGATGAAGAGCGCGGTTAGGCTACTAAATTCCCTTCTATCCACCTGAGGATTTTCACAGCTAACAGGCATAGGGACACTACTGTAGTGTTAATGTTCATCAGCACTACATAATGCCCTGAAAAGAGTTAATGGAAGTACTTGAGGGTCAGGCAGGCTGTCCTCATTTCCCGAAAGTTATGCGGCACTGCCTTTCGGATTCAGAAAGGTCCGGATGCCATCAGGTGTAACAGATGACACCCTCCCCCCTTCTTTTAATGCATCTATGAAGACCAACAAATCCAGGGGAGGAGAGAGATCTACTCCTCTGAGGAGATTGGTGTCTAAAACCCACAAACTCAGGTCTCTCTTCTGTTCGGGTCCCACTGGTACTAGGGTACTCAAGGACAGTATGTGGAGCCAGACATGGGGCATTAACTTCTCGAGGAATGTAGATGCCCAAGCCATAGAGCCACTGGTGCTAGCAGTTTGCCTATCGGGAGAAAGCTCTGCCAGTACTTGATCCCCTGATAGAAAGACCTTATCTAGTATTGTCTTGACCAAAGGTGGAACAGTCTGAGGATGGTCAGTCTGTGAAGGGGAGGCTACATTCCATCCCTCTTCGCAAGGGCGAGCATTGGCAAGGAGAGGGTTAGTAATGTGCGCGGCTTGGGCACCTCTTCCAGTTTGTCCTGCTGGGAGCGTATGCTCGCGAGGTGAGAGCTGGAAAAACAGAGCCTTTCAGCTCTTAAATGTAACTGCTATCTATGTGCACTCGCATGATTGTGAGGCAAAACTGGCAAAGAGCGCTCCTTCCAGTTTGCCCAACCGCAAGATGAGAATTGGAATTGTGCACTGGTTTGTGCACTTTTCCAAGTTCTCATGGGCAATAGGTCTACACGTGCGTGCCTTTCTCAGCTCACCCAGGTACCGTGACTTATGACCCGCCTTCATACTGGACCATGCTTCTTGTGTTTGCAGTTCTTGATTTAAAGACTCGCCCAAGAGAGCATTCTGTGTAGCAGAAGTGAAGTGCCTCTCTTAGTCAGGCAGACGAGCTTGTCCACCCACTTTACTCGATAAATTTGTGCGCAACATCGTGCAAGATTTCCTTGCGAAACTAGTGTGTGTTAACGCCTGAGTAAGATGGACAAGGGTATTTTCGAACTGTCACCCGCAGCAGCCTAGCGAGTAGCATTATGCGCTCCTCCATGAGGAGGCGTTCGTTCATAACAGGCTATTAAGACTGCGAAGGACAGGTTGTACCAGCACCTGTGAGGAAAATATTCCTCCCCATCATCGGAAAATGGGAAGGGCTCTGGGCTACCTGGTCAACCAATACCCAGTAGGATGTCAACAATACCTCGGGATTGTCTCTATTGCCACCCCCCCCCCAAGGTTAGCAAATTCCATCGACTGGAACAAGCAACCTAGACATTCCAGCGCAAAGTCAATCCGCATCGGTTCCTTGCGAGGGGTCTAGATGCCACCAACCCAATGGGAGTTGGCCAAGTAAGTACGATAAAATCGGTAAACCAGGGTAGACAGTACTCCTTAGAGGAGGATGTTATTACAGCAAATCTCCTAGGGACTGCTAACGGGCAAACGACCGATCACACACAACTACTTCCGAAAGGTAAGATTGAGATGCATCTCCAATCTATTGTTGGACAGATAATGTATGCATAAGTCCATCTACGGATCCGGAACACAGACAAGGGAGGTGGACGAACATATGGGCGTAGCCCGAATTATTAGCAGTGTACAGAACTCGGTTGGACAACGTTGATAAACATTCGTAACCGAGACCTCCTCCTTCCTATGAATGATAAAAACGTTTGTATTTCTTCGTCTCCGATCGGCAAAACTGGAATAAGTTTCGAATTTTCCCTTTCAGGAAACCGATTCACTTATGTGAAGTTTCTGGTCTCAGTATTATTATTTTTAAACTGAGACCTCCGATCGGAAGTTAGGAAGGACTGCCTGGGATGAAGGGAGACCGCATATCCAGTATGTCTGGTTACGGGAAGGAAAAAGAATAATGCATAACCTGGTTCCCCGTGAGGAATATAGCCATCAACATTAATGATTTATCAGAACTGAGTTTTAATTATAAGATGGTCTACAGTCCTCGTCAGCAGCAATATTGCTTGCCTGCATACGCGGATGTCCATGTGCGGCGGTGTATGCGTAACCTCTTTGCCTCCGGGTAAACGTCTGATGAGTTTGAGACCGCTTGAGGGAATAATGTATGTGCGAGGAATCGCAACATTATTGCCAAAGGAATTTGATTATCGACTAACTGTATCCTTAAGATGTGTAAAACAACACATACAGCTATTTTAGCGATTGTAACTCCATTGTTTGCCTGCCTGCCTTATGGGAGAGGCTTTCTAACATTCATAAACATAATGAGAAGCTGACCAAATTGTCTAGTTGCCTTGTGGGCGGGGTTTCTTAACGCTCGTAAACGTAATGAAAAGCCAATAATATTCGTCTGGCCACCTTGTGTACAGAACTTGCTATCGTTTATAAATGTGAGCAGAAACTAACAATCTTGGGATTACTGGCTTAAGATTATAACCTTGTAAGGATATAATCGTAAGCTCTCCATTTCGTCAGGCAACAAAGCCCAAGAAAATAACCCAGAAGGATTATATTTCACGAAACTTGGTGTCTAACGAGAACTCGTTGTGTCAAGGGACACACTGACGCATGCGGCTGACTCAAGCCATCGGTGTAAACCATATTTGTGGCTATAACCCTCAGATTTGGTCTCGCGCGGGGGGAGGGCCGGTCTCGCGCGGGGGGAGGGCCGGTCTCGCGCGGGGGGAGGGCCGGTCTCGCGCGGGGGGAGGGCCGGTCTCGCGCGGGGGGAGGGCCGGTCTCGCGCGGGGGGAGGGCCGGTCTCGCGCGGGGGGAGGGCCGGTCTCGCGCGGGGGGAGGGCCGGTCTCGCGCGGGGGGAGGGCCGGTCTCGCGCGGGGGGAGGGCCGGTCTCGCGCGGGGGGAGGGCCGGTCTCGCGCGGGGGGAGGGCCGGTCTCGCGCGGGGAGAGGGCCGGTCTCGCGCGGGGAGAGGGCCGGTCTCGCGCGGGGAGAGGGCCGGTCTCGCGCGGGGAGAGGGTCGGTCTCGTGCGGGGCGAGTCCCTCCCGCGAGGCGAGAGTTTCACAGGAGGTGAGTCTCTCGCACGAGGCAAAAAACCCCTCACCTCATCTTAATACTCAGAAGAAAATCTCTCTTCTCGCAAGGTAGAATAGAGATCAACACCTCTTCCCCCCGATGGTGCATCGCCTCGCGGACGAGGGAGCTGTCGTTCAAAAGGGACTGTTGGAGAGATCTTTCCTCTCACAAGAGAATATTGATCAACTCCTTCCTATAACTCATCGCCTCGCAAACGAAAGGGCTGCCGCTCAGAAGGGAGTGCTGGAGAAAATCTCTCCTCTCGCAAGAGAAGAATGATCAACTCCTTCCTATGGTGCATCGCCTTGCGGACGAGGGAGCTGCCGTTCAAAAGGGAGTGTTGGAGAAGATCTCTCCTGTCGCAAAAGAGGGTGATAAACTCCTTCCTACGGCGTATTACCTTGCGGACGAGGGAGCTGCCGTTTAAAAGGATGATGGAGAATATCTCTCCTCTCACAAAAGAGAGGATCCATCAACTACTCCTTCCTATGGCGCATCGCCTCACGGAAGAGGGAGGTGCCGCTTGGAAGGGTGTTGCATTGTCCTTCCTCGGAAAGTCAGACTGTGCAACACTTGAAGGCGAACCTTCTGGTCGTACAGGTTGCATCTCCTCCCTTCGTGCAAACACGGCTAAAGGAACAACAAGTACAACCTCCGGAACAAAGCCGGAACTCGTTCCCAAGACCTGTGGTCCCGTGACAAGTCACTCCAAGGAGTTCCTGTCAGCCACTGCTCATGGCCGCCCGCCGAAGCAGACCGAAGACTGGGTGAACAGCAGAGGTAGAGGCCATGGCCTCATGCTACCTCCCTTGCCCGGGGAACCCATGTAAGGAAGGCAGCTCGAAAGGAAATTTAATGAACATTAGGCCAGTTGCTTTTAGCCGTAACCGTTTAAAAGGGTGTTGACGGGAGAGAGAGACTACGTCTTTACTCTACCGAGCCGAAATAAAAAGAGTGACGGTTAGTCACTGGTGCTGGTGTGAGCGGGAGGATTAAGCTTCCCCGGTCCCTCCCCCCACTAACTAGCTGTAGTAGTTACACCCTGATACAAAGTTTATCGGCTGGTTTCAGCTTTCGCCGAAATAATACTCCCTCAGTGAAGAGCGGAAGGTTTGTATTTTGCACAGGAACATACATACATATATATATATATATATATATATACCTTTCTATCTATCTATCTATCTCTGTAAATATATATATATATATATATATATATATATATATATATATATATATATATATATATATATATATATAGTGAACCCTCGTTTATCGCGGTAGATAGGTTCCAGTCGCGGCCGCGATAGGTGAAAATCCGCGAAGTAGTGACACCATATTTACCTATTTATTCAACATGTATATTCAGACTTTTAAAACCTTCCCTTGTACGTAGTACTGTTAACAAACTACCCTTTAATGTACAGAACATTTAATGCATGTACTACAGTACCCTAAACTAAAACAGGCACAAATAGTAAAGGTGATTTTATATCATGCATTTCCTAACCATGCTAAAAAGCACGATAAAAAATGGCAACCAATGTTTTGTTTACATTTATCTCTGATCATAATGTAGAAACAAACTGGAGGTAGAGCTTTGCTTATTACCCAGACATATTTCCCATACTTTTCCCTTAGAACTACATCACATCTTCCTACTTTAGATATATAGATATATAGATATATATATATATATATATATATATATATATATATATATGTGTGTGTGTGTGTGTGTGTATATATATATATATATTTATATGTATACACATATACATACCTACATATATACATAAATACATGCATACATATATATATATATATATATATATATATATATATATATATATATATATATATATATATATATATATATATATATATATATATATATATTACTGTATATATATGGGTTATGGAAAAAATCCGCGAAGTGGTGAATCCGCGATGGTCGAACCGCGAAGTAGCGAGGGTTCACTGTATATATATATATATATATATATATATATATATATATATATATATACATATATATATATATATATATATATATATGTATGTATATATATATATATATATATATATATATATATATATATATATATATATATATATATATATATATATTAGCTTAATACTAGTTAAACAAGGGAGCATGGTTTACCTGCAGTGGTTTGAGGTCAGCTTATGCAGAGAACCTAGGATGCAGCTTTCCCCACAAGAGAGGGGAGGATGAAGAAAAGAATAAGAGGCAGTCAAACCTTTTCATTCACACACACTAAAACTGAGTAACAGTGCCCTCAACCTTCTCCTACTTGTCCAATAAGGAGCTTGAGGTATTATACCAGCTGTTGTGCAGCCACCACAGGACCGATAGAAAATGTATCGAGCCTCCTGGGGGTCACATCTTGCAGGTAGTGGGATGTGAAAGTGGTATGTCGTTTCCACACTCCAGCCTGAAGAACCTACGTCACAGAGAAGTTCCTCTTGAAAGCCGGGGACGTAGCTACGCCCCTGACATCATGAGCTCTGGGGCGACATGAAGGAGGAGGGTCTGGATTCAGAGCATGATCTATGACCTTGCAAATCCATGCTGAGATTGTGTTCTTGGTTACCCTTCCCTTGGTCCTTCCTGTGCTGATGAAGAGTGCAGGCACAAGAGAACGGGCTGTGGCTGTTCTCTTAACGTACAGCCTCAAACTCCTCACAGGGCAGAGTAAGAGATGATAAGGGTCATCTGTTACAGAACGAAGACTAGAAATTGGGAAGGAGTAGAATCGAGGATCAACTACTCCCGGGTTCTGAGTCTTAGCAATATACTCAGGGACGAAGCTGAACATTACCTCTCCCCATCCCCTTGACTGGGCGATGTCATATGAGAGACCATGAAGTTCACCGACTCACTTGGCCAAAGCCAAAGCTAGCAGGAACACTGTCTTCCAAGTTAGGTGGCGATCTGTTGCCTGGCGTAATGGTTCATAGGGAGGTCTCTTAAGAGACCTGAGAACTTTAAACCTTGTTCCATGGGGGAGGTCTCACTTCAGACTGAGGATAGGTAAGTTTATAACTCCGTACGAGTAAGGAAAGTTCTAGCGATGAAGAAATGACCATTCCGTTCAGTCTAAAGGCAAAGCTTATGGCTGAGTGATAGCCTTTTACAGCCGAGACCGACAGGCACGTTTGTTCCTGCAAATACACAAGGAATTCTGCTATTGCTGGAATAGTGGCATCAAGAGGAGAGATGCCCCTTCCACGACACCAACCACACAAGACCTTCCACTTTGCCTGGTAGACTGATGCTGATGACTTTCGTAGGTATCCAGACATCCCGATTGCAACTTGTTGCGAAAATCCTCTGAGAGAGGAGATACTGGATAGTCTCCAGGCGTGAAGTCGTAGCAAAGCTACGGCTTTTACGGAATATGTTGGCATGTGGCAGTTTGAGTAGATCGTGTCGTGGAGGGAATTCTCTTGGAGACTTCGTCAGGAGTTGCAGAAGGTCCGGAAACCATTCCGCATGATGCCATAGAAGAGCTGTGAGGGTCATTGAGAGGTTGACTGATGTTCTGGCTTTGTTTAGTACCCTCCTCCTCAGACAGAGTGGGGGAAAGGCGTAAACGTTGATGTTGTTCCACCATTGTTGGAATGCATCTTACCAGAGAGCCTTGGGGTCTGGGACTGGAGAACAGTACAATGGGAGCCTGAAGTTCAGGCCCGTTGCGAAGAGGTCCACTGTCAGAGAATACTGCAAAGTCAAGACTTTGTTGGCTACAAGATGATCCAAAGACCACTCGGTACTCACTATCTGAGATGCTCTGCTCAAGTTGTCGGCAAGCATATTCATCTTGCCCGGAATGAAACGTGCTGATAGTGATATTGAGTGAATCTAGGCCCTTCTCACTATCTCCATTGGTAGATGGGATAGGGGCTGCGAAAAAGTACCTCCTTGCTTGTTGATGTGAGCCACTACTGTGGTGTTGTTGCTCATCACCACTACTGAGTGGCCCGCCAGGAACTGTTGGAACTGTTGAAGGGCTAGAAAGACGGCCTTCATCTCCAGGAGATTTATGTGGAGGTACTCTTCTGACTCTGACCAGAGGCCTGAGGTCGTGTGGTGCAGCGCTTGGGGCCCCCACCCTTCTTTTTTTTAAGCATCTGCGAACAGCATCAAATCTGGGGGGAGGACAGGAGGATCCAATCCCTTTCGTAGATTCTCGTCTGCCACCCACCACTCAAGGTCCGTCTGTTCCGCTGATCCCATGGGGATCTGGATGTCCGGGGAATCGAGAGCCTGATTCAACCTGGACTTGAGTCGCCACTGGAGAGATCTCATCCAAAAGCAACCGTTGGGAACTAGACGGGCCAGTGATGAAAGGTGACCGAGGAGACGTGACCACGTCTGGGCTGGAAGTTCTTCTCGTCTGAGAAAGGGTGTTGCGACCTTTCTCAACCTTGCTATTCTGTCGTCTGATGGGAAGGCTTTGTGCGGATTGGTGTCTATTATCATGCCTAGGTATACCAGTCTCTGTGTAGAAAGCAGGGAGGACTTCTGAAGGTTTACCATGATCCCCAGATCTTGGCAAAGCCACAGAAGTTTCTCTCGATGTTGAAGAAGGGTTGACATCGAGTCTGCTAGGACTAGCCAATTGTCCAGATAACTAAGGAGACGGATGCCAATCCTGTGTGCCCAAGATGAAACTAGGGCAAACACTCTGGTGAAGACTTGAGGTGCTGTGGGAAGACCAAAGCACAGCACCTTGAACTGGTATTTCCTGTTGTCTAGGCTGAATCTTAAGTACTTCCTTGAAGATGGATGGACTGGGATCCGAAAGTACGCGTCCTTTACGTTCAGTGTGCACATGAAGTCCTGTGGTCTTACCGCTAGTCTAAACGAGTCTGCCATCTCCATGCTGAACGCAGTTTGTTTGACAAACTTGTTCAGAGCTGAGAGGTCGATGACTGGTCTCCAGCCCCCAGATGCCTTTTCACAAGAAAGTCGACTGAAGAAGCATCGAGGACCTCCTGCAGACAAGCCTTCTTCAACAGGGTCTGGACTACTGCCCAAAGGGCCAGCCCCTTTGCTGATTCCATGGCAAAGGAGTCTATAGACACTGGATTCCTGGTCAGGGGAGGGAGAGATGTTATGAACGGGACATGATACCCTACACGAATTACAGAGATTGTCAAGGGTTCGGCCCTAAGTTGCTTCCACCTATCCGAGCAACTTTGTAGGCATCCCTCTACATATGGACAAGTAGGGGGAGTGCATATCCTAGAGATTGTGCCCTCGGCCGCTACCTCTAGGATATTTTCCTCCCCTGGAGGACTTAGTGCCTTTCTTGTTCTTGGCAGGAAAGGGCTTCTTAGACCCCGTGATCTTTGCTGCTGTCTTGTTCGTCGTGGTCTTGGCTAGACGGGACTGCTGAGGACCTGGTGGTTTATAGGGCTTAGAATTCAAAGCCCTATGGAGGAGGGAGTCTTGATGGGACTTCCTCCATCTCTCAGCAGCATGTTCCATGTCCTTAGGATCGAATTGATGGGCTCCCTATCGAGAGGAATATCTGAGCCTAGCGATCTCAGCATTTGGGACTTGCTGATGGAACCTCTCAGATACCACATCCCGACGTTTCAGGATGGCATTCGCCCACAAGTTCAAAACTTGGTGGGCGAGAAACTCGATCGTGCGGGTGCCTTAGAGCAGGAAAGTCTCCATTGCTTTCCTGGTACATTCCTTGGAGAAATCCTCAGTCCATACCAGGATTCTCAAGGTCCCTAACCAGACATCAAGCTACGAAGTAGCCTGCATGGTGTACTTCGTGACCTTCTCCTGGCTAAGGATCTCGGTTGCCAAGAAAGAGACCTGTCGGTTGGAGAGTTCCTCAAGAGAGACTCCCTTGGTGAGCTCTTCTAAGGAGTGATGAAGAGGAAGAGCTGGACGAGGCTCATCCGGAATCTCAAAATACCTCCTCTGTTGGACATGAGGAGGTGGGAGAAGCTTATTGGTAGCGCCGGAATGTTGGGAGGAGGCATGTTTGGAGAGCTGTAGAGCAATCTTAGCCCTGGCACCCTTCAGCCCTTGAGACCAGGGCAAGGCTGCTCTGGTCTTTGAAGGTTTCTGGGTGCCAAAGACACAGTCCAAGACAGTGTCCTTGCCCTCTCATAGGGTTGGTAAACCCACTGAGAACCCTTATGAGAGTCAGAACCTGCCAGAATGCATGTTCTGGCTCTTTTTGCTCTCCTTCCGGCGGTGGACTTGCAGCGAAGTCTCTTTCTTCCATCCCCAAGAGCTCTTCTCGGGGTGGGTCGTGGCTATCTCTGGAGTGACCAGCTGTCTCTGAAGGCTTAAAAGTCCTCGAATAGGACTTTGGAAGAGTCTCGGAGTCCTTGGACTCCTTCCGGGGAAGGAGGTAGGACTCCAGCATTGAAGGCCGAGACGTCGTGTCCCTCCTGATTTCCATTGGTGGTGAGGAACTCTCCACGTGCGGGGAGGCTTCCTCCGAAGGTGGAGAGGAGGAGGTCCTTCCTCACGCGACTCCCTCAGCAGGGGGAGAGGTAGGAGAGTATCCAGAGGAAGATGCAAGAGGAGCTGGCCTTGATGGTCTAACCGGAGTCAGTTTTACCCTTGAGGAAGTGACCACTTCTGAGACTCCTCTTTTCCTCTTCAGGGGAGAAGAAGTCATGTTTCCTTGCAGAGGGTCTGCAAGAGCTGTAGGATGCTCCAAAGACCGGCCAGACAGAGCAGGATTGAAGGCCTGTGCCATTGCCCTGACCATAGCACTGAACCATGGCTGCTGAATGACTGACGCACTGTCACACAGATCCCCTGAAAGGAAAGGGACCGAAGGTTCCATACGAGGAGTCTCTGCAGTAGGTGGGTCCGCCTTAGAGGAAGGCAGTTTTGGAATCATGAACCCTTCTGTAGAGGCCCATTCACCTTTTGCCGGCGGATGCGCTGAAAGGCGTTTGCGGGGAAGGGAACGAGGGGATGGTGACCTGTCAATGTGATATTCCTGTTGCTGGTCACTGCGGGAGTGCGTAGGCGAGTGCTGGTGCATAGGCGAGCGCTGGTGCATTGGTGAGTGCAATTGCGCAGTAGAGCGCTGTTGTGCTGGAGAGCGTTAACGCGCAGTAAAGCACTGTGTAGCTTCATTAGAATGCACAGGAGTGCGCGGGTGCGCAGGAGAGTGTTGGAGTGCAGTACGACGGTGCGCAGGAGGTTGCTAGAAAGCAGCTGGAAGCTTTGGCACTGGAGAGCGAGAGAGTACTGTACAGTACACGGGAGAGTACTGGTGCGCAGGAGAGCGTTGGCGTGTACGAGAGCGCTGGCAAGTAGGAGAGCAGGAGACCACTGGCCAGCCGGAGACCGCTGGCCTGCAGGAGCGCGCTGCATGCAGGAGACCGCTGGCGCACCGAAGAGCGCTGTGGCTTGGGAAAGTGCTGTCGTATAGACGAGCGTTAGAAAGCTGGACACCGAAGTTGCGTGGGCGCGCGCTGAGGTTTCCGCGAGCACTGTTGTGCCGGCGATCGTAGGTTGGCTGGTGAGCCCTGGCGAGCTGTCAAACGTTGCTCTCTGGGCGAGGTTGCGCTGGAAGGCGCTAAGGATGAAAAGGGTGAAGGCTGTTTGTCTAACGAACGCCAAACTATAGAGCGCTGACAAATTGGAGAGCGTGGGCGCTCTGTAAAGCGTGAAGGAGCAGGCTGGCGCTGATGAGATGTTGGTGAGCGTTGGTGCACAGCAGGGAACTGGCGAGCGTTGGCACGCAGCTTCATGTTTAGGAAGGGCCTCAGGAGGCTGTACCGCATACAGGAATGGTGAGGTAGGTCGGCAGGCCGGCTGGTAGGAAGTACAGGAACAGGGATGTGCCCTTTGGAAGGGCGAACATCCACCGATGAAGATCGCAAACGATCTACAGAAGAGTCCACGACCAAAGTCCGAGGACTAGCAGCAGCGTCGTCCGGAAAAGGTCCAGGGCCAGGAGATGACTGAAGCGGAGACTCCTCTGCGGGGGAAGGCTGCGATGATGAGGTTGAATTGCCGAAGAGGCGCCTTTTCACCGATGGTGAAGGACGACCTCTAAGGCAAACCGGAGGGCAAGCTCTGCAACAGAGACACCCTGTAGGGGTTGTTGGATTAGCAAGTAGACCATGAGCAGCAGCAGTCCTCCGAAGAGGAGTCTATGAGAGAAGTCCATCGGGGAGCGAAACACTCGGAGGAGAGACAGACGTAAGATTAAGTTTCCCCTTGAAGGATGATCAGGATCGGGGAATCTAAGTTGGCAGCAACAGCTAGAGAGTTTGGAAGGGCAGGGGCATTAGCAGAAACACAGAAGACACATCTGACACCACGACGTCGACGAGCGCAAGAGGATCTACCTCCGAAGTCGACGACAACGACTGCACACTTGCACTCTGGAGGATGAGCTGCAGCAAGGAATCCTCGGAGGGCGGCCCGGAAGCCACAAGAACGACCATACCTGTAAAACAAAAGACATAGACAAGACCTCACCCGGGGGCAGAGGTGGGGCAGCTTCGCTAGGGGAAGCAACACCATCTCTCAAGGACTGGGGTTGGCCGCAATTAAAAGGGTCTACAGTACACTACTACTCGATGGTCTCTCAGAAGAGGCCGAATGACTAGGAGCTTCGCAGGAAGGTGGGGAGACGTGAGAAGAGGCCTTGGGTTTTTCCCCATTTGAAGGAATCTTCGAAAGAGAAATATGACAAATTCGTAGATAATTTGTATTTTTCCTAACGATACAAACCTAGCTATTTACATGGGGTGATTACTTCGGCGCAGCCGATGACGAGCCATAAAGTTTTAACGAGGGTTTCCTACCCCACCGCTAGTTAGCGGGGGGTAGGGAGGGGTAGCTAGCTACCCCTCCCCCTCACACACACCGGAGAATACTCCACTTTACTTAGAGGTAGGACTTATCTTGGGGGACAGGGCTGGCGGGCACATAACTGTAAATAGCTAGGTTTGTATCGCTAGGAAAAATACAAATTATCTACGAATTTTTCATTTGTTCCATAACTGAATACAAACCACGCTATTTACATGGGGTGACTTAACCCTTAGGAAGGGTGGTAAGTCCCGGCCATACTGGCTTTGGCTTGCCCGGGGATTCCAAATTCGAGTGATCAAGTACTCGGACAATAGGGAATCCCTGCTCCTCGCTGGCGGTTGTGAAACTACCACGGCCTACATAAGGTGTGCGCGAAGGTGAAAAGTGACTTGTCCCAGGCAGTTGCCCTGGAGTCCCTCAGAAGGAAAACCAGGCTAGGACTCTCCCAATACCACCTCGTCAGGGTATGGGGACATGACAGTATTACACATAATACTAGGAACACAAGAAAGCATGGTCTACCTGGAGTGGTTTGAGGTCAGCTGTGCAGAGAACCCAGGATGCTGCTTTCTCCGTGGGAGGAGAGGATGAAGAAAAGAATAAGGGCCAGACAGATCTTTTCATTCATGCAGACTAACACCAGATAACAATGCCCTCAACCTTCTGCTACTTGTCCATCAAGGAGCTTGAGGTTTAGACCAGCTGTTGTGAAGCCACTACAGGGCCGATAGAAACGTATCGAGCCTCCTGTGGGTCATGTCTTGCAGGTATGGGGCTGAGAAGAAGGTCTGAGACTTCAACATCCCCGCTTGCAGGACCTGCGTCACTGAAAGATGCTCCATGATGGGCAGGGACGTATCCAAGCCCCTGACATCATGGGCCCTAGGGCGATGCGACGGAGAAGGGTCAGGATCCAAGACAGGGTGTAGCACCCTGCGAATCGAGGCCGAGATGGTACTCCTGGAGACCCTTCTCCCCGTCACCCAGGACCCACGAACGAGACTTGGACCTGGAGACGAACTGCAGCTGTTCTCTGAAGACACCAGCTCGGACCCCCTGCCGGCAAGGTAGGAGATGGTCTGAGTAATCTGTTACAGGGCGGAGACTCGAGCCCCGTTAGGAGTCGAAGCGGGTCCGGCACTCCCGGATTCTGAGTTTCGGCAACAAACCTCAGGGACGAACCTAAAGTTGTCTCCCCCTAACCCCCTGAATGGCCGAAGTCGTAAGAGAGACCATGTGACTTGCTTGGCTGAAGATAGGCTAGCAGGAACACTGTCTACCCAGAAAGGTGGTGGTCTGGGGACTACATAGTGGTTCGTCAGGGGGTGTCTCTTAGAGACTCGAGGACTCGAACCACGTTCCAAGGAGGAGGTCTCACCTTCGACTGACGGTAGGAGAGGACAAGGCCTCGCATGCGAGGGAAGAGTTCCAGCGGGGAGAAATGTTAGTCCCTAGAGCCAGGAGGCAGGACTCACGGCTGAGGGATAGCCCGTCACAGTCGAAACTGAAAAGGCACATTTATCCCGCAATCCCACTAGGGGCTCCGCCATTGCTGGAGGCGGCATCGTGTGGGGGGATGCCCTCTCCCAGACACCGACCACAGAAACTCGCCCTATCGCCTGGGAGACTACTGCGGAAAACTTGCGCAGGTGTCCAGGCCTCCTTTTCGCCACTTGTTGCGAAAGTCCTCTCTCTTCGAGGAGAAGCTAGACAGACTCCCGGCGGGAAGAGGAGCAAGCCACGGGGGCGACACATCGATGGTGTCCTACCGTTGCTGGAAGGTCTCCTACCAGAGGGCCTTGGGATCCGTGAACGGAAGCAGTACAGTGGGAGCTTGCAGCTCAGTGCTGTAGCGAACCGCCCCACCGAGGCAGGACTCGCAGGCTACTTGAGGATCCAAAGACCACTCGGAATGTGGTGTCCGTGACACAATGCTCAGACTGTAAGGGAGCACATTCCTTTGCCTGGAATCAAGTGAGCTATCAAGAAGACCGAGGGGGACTCGGACCATCCCGGTATCTCTACCGCAGGATGGGATGGTCGTGCCGAAAAGTACCCCTTGTCTGGGCCAGAAAATCCTCACTGTGGTGTTGTTGACCCTCATAGCCACGGAGTAGTCCGCCAGGCTAGGTGGAGCTACTGAAGAACCCGAAACACGGTTTCCGCCTCTAGTAGGACTAGAGAAGGTTCTTCCAGGTTCTGACCCCCGGCCTGAGGACCTGTGGGTCAGAACGAGGGACCCCCCCCTCTCTTTGACGCGTCCGAAAACAGCATCAAGTAGGGGGAAGAACGAGAAGGGCCACTCCCTCTTATAGGCCCTCAACATCTTCCCACCCCTACAGGTTCGTCTGAACCAGCGGTCCCCTAGGGGTCTCGGCGTCTGGGGAGACGACTCCCCCGTGCCCCGAGTCGCCACTGGAGAGAACTCAACCTGGGGCAACTGTGAAAACCAGACGGGCCAGAGAGGAGAGACGTAACAACCTTAGGTTGGAGGGTCTTACCATGTGAGGAAAGGTCTCACGACCTTCCTCTGCTTCGGTACCATGACGTCTGAAGGAAAGATTACGGGAGATAGGAGCCTAAGACCAGGCTCGGTATACCAGACTCTGAGAGGGCTATGGGGAGGACTCCTCAAGGACCACCATGACCTTTAGGGCTTGATAAAGTCCGAGGAGCTTGTCCTGATGACGAAGAAGGGAAGCCTTCGAGTCTACCAGGATCAGCCAGCCACCCAGGAAGTATCGGAGAACTGTTGAGGAGCCGTGGAGAGGCCGAAGCACAGCCCTTGAACTGGTATACCCGCCTTCCGGGCGGACTCCAAAGTACTTTCTTAAAGATGGGTGAACCAGGACCGAGAGTACGAGTCCTACCGGACCAGTGTACCCATGAAGACTTGTGGTCTCACCGCAACGCTGACCGTGTCTGCTGTTGCTAAGCTGAACGGAGATTGTTTGACAACCCTGTCCAGAGTTGAGAAGGGAAGGAGACGAGCTCGGAGATCTGGCCCTCGGCCTAGTCTCTGACGCTCTCCATTCCCTGAGACCAGGGCAAGCTGCACTGGCGTAAGGGAGTCCTTGGGTGAGTAGAACTCAGTCCAGGATCGAATCCTTCCCTTACCGAAGAGGAATCTCTGAATCTGGGATCCCCTTGAGGTTTCACCTGAGGGTCAGAACTTGCCAGAACGCAAGTTCCGACCCCTGGAGCTCCTCCTCCTGATGGACTGGCAGCAAGGTCTCCCGTCCCTGGAAGCTCTTCCTGGAGAGACTCGTAGACATGCCCCAAGGGTCCAACCGGATCCTTGCGGAAGACAGGGCCTTAGGATCCCTCCTATGAGGAAGACAGGACCCCAGTGATAAAGGATGTAAGGCTTCGCCCCCCCCCCCCCCCCCGCACGATAGGACCCTCAGGAAGAGGAGGGGATTCTCCCTATGGAGTGAAGGGGGAGGGGACCGGGTCTTCCGACCCTCCTGGGGATGGGCAAAGCTCATCCGCAGGGGAGGGGAGATGGAGTCTGAGGAGGGCTCATCGCCTGCGTAAGGACCCGCGAAGGGACAGGATAGTCCTTGGGGAAGATACTATGCCAGGGATTCCTCTCACCCCCTTTAGGAGAAGAGAAAGCTGCTACTAATTAGTGATCCTAGTCAGAAGGCACAGGCTCATCACCTGCTTAAGTGCTCTGACGACGACATCCCACCAGGGATGCCAACCAATCTTCGCGCTGACAGGGAGTCCCTCTGGAGGGAAGAGGATCGTCCGATCCTCTGGAGAAGATGACACATGAGGGTTCATCCGTGAAGGGAGAAGCGACCTTTGACCTGTCTGGAAAACCTCCCCCTCCTCCGGAGAGGGCGCTGCTCTGCGCTGCGGGGAAGGGAAACGCGGAAGTGGCCTGACCGGCATAAGCCCTGATGTAACCAGGGCGCGGTCGTGCCGGAGAACGGTGCGCCGATCACGCTGACGATCGCGCGAAAAGCACAGATCTGGGAGCGCGTGAATACGGCATGCGTAGCAAAATAACCGCGCCCACGTGAGTGTGGGCGTCTCGGCGACCTGGCGCTTGTGCGTGAAAGATCGAGGGCAAGGGACACCATCCCACGCGCGAATCGATCTCGGCGAAAAAGATCGCCGGTGCTAGCGCCGTCGGCGATTGCATGTGGGAAACTATCCCACGCCCGGAAGAATAACGCTGACGATCTTCGGTGCTTACGCGAGTACGAAGATCGTCGGCGCCTAAGTAAGACGATCGCTGGCGATTCGCGCGAGCCCGGACGATCTTCGACGCTCACGCGTAAGCGAAGATTGTCGGAGTTCGCGCGCGAGAGAAGATAGTCGGCGATCACGAGCGGGAACCTCGATGCCCGCGCGCGAACGATCTACGAAGATCGCGTGCAGGAAACCGCGTGCGGACGATCCGTGCGATGATTGCGTGAACCTCAATGGTCGCGCGCGGAAAACCATCCCGCGGACGGAACGATCTTCGGTGTTCACGCGCACTGTGAAGACCGTTGGAGCTCGCGCGCCTAGCGCCTAATCCAAAGATCGGTGGTGAATGGCCGTTGACGATCGCGTGCGGAGAACCGCGCGCGGATGGCCTCGTTGTCGTGCGCGGGAAACTATCCCGCGCACAGAACAGTCTTCGGAGCTTAAGCGTACTAAGAAGATCGTCGGCGCTTCCGCTTAGCGCCGGATTCGAAGATCGCCGGCTAACACCCGTCGAGGCTAACGACCGTTGCCCGGTTGACGATCGCGAGCGGAACGGCCTTGAAGGTCGCGCGCGGGAAACTACCCTGCGCGCGGGCGATTATCAACGCTTACCCGTTAGCGCGAACAGCGCGTTAGCAGGAACAGAAGATCGTTGGCTAACGATCGTCGACGATCGCGCGCGGGAAACCATCCCACGAGCAGGCGATCATTAACACTTACGCGCTAGCGCAACCAGAAGATCGTCGGATAAACCGTCGACGAACGTGAGATCGCACGTGGGAAACCATCCCACGCGCGGGCGATTATTAACGCTTACGCGTTAGCGTGCGTCCGAAGATCGTCGGCTAACGATCCTCGACGAACGCGGAATCCTAGACGATCGCGAGACCGCGTGCAGGAAACCATCCCGCGCGCGGGCGACCTACAGCTTTTACGCGTTGGCGCGTAACAGAAGGTCGTCGCCCAGCGATCCTAGATGATCGCGAAATCGCGCGAGAAACCATCCCGCGTGCGGGCGATCATCAACGCTTACGCGTTGGCGCGTAACAGAAGGTCGTCGCCCAGCGATCCTAGATGATCGCGAGATCGCGCGCGGGAAACCATCCCGCGCGTGGGCGATCATCAACGCTTACGCGTTGGCGCGTAACAGAAGGTCGTCGCCCAGCGATCCTAGATGATCGCGAGATCGCGAGCGGGAAACCATTCCGCGCGTGGGCGATCATCAACGCTTACGCGTTGGCGCGTAACAGAAGGTCGTCGCCCAGCGATCCTAGATGATCGCGAGATCGCGCGAGAAACCATCCCGCGCGCGGGCGATCATCAACGCTTACGCGTTGGCGCGTAACAGAAAGTCGTCGCCCAGCGATCCTAGATGATCGCGAGATCGCGCGCGGGAAACCACCCCGTGCGCGGGCGATCATCAACGCTTACGCGTTGGAGCGCATCAGAAGATCGTCGGCTAACAATCCTTAACGATCGCGGGATCGCGTGCGGAAACTAATCCCGCAAGCGGGCGCGCCAACGATCGTGCGCGGGAAACCATCCCACGCGCGGGCGATCATCAAATGCTTACGCGTTAGCGCGAGCAGAAGATCGTCGGCCGTTAGTGCTCATCAGAAGATCGTCGGCTAACTTGTAGATCAGGAACTGGGATGCGTCCCTAAAAGGGAGGGCATCCCCTGAAGAGGACCCGAAGGTCTACTTCAGTGCCGACGAACAGCTGAGGGACTGCTAACTACTCCGAGGAGTGTTCTCTGTGAGGTACCTTTCCCGCGAACGGGAGAGGTATCCTTCGTAGAAAAGACTCAGAGACACCGTAGGCTGAAACGCTGGAAAGCGCCAGTGCGCTAACTCAGGAACCCCAACGATATGCGCAAAATGCGCAGGAAACGTTGGTAGCAGCCTAACTGAATACTGGAACAGGGTGTCGCTGAGGGCAGTCTCATGAACAGCAGGAACAGCAGGAACAGCAGTCAAGCGCAAGCTCGTAAGGGAACGTTGGCGCGCAGGTAATACCTGGCACTTAAGGGACTTACTCAAGGTGTGAGAAAGTCTCTCCTGCCCCAAAGGGAGGAGCCCGTTAAATAACGGGGCGTGGGCGCCCAAGGCACGTCTGCAATCAGGAACGGATACAGCAGGCAACAGGTACACTGAGGAGTAGTTGCAAGACCCCAAAGGGTCAATGCAACGAGAAACCGAAGTTTCTCCGTCACTAAACACCGAAGTGTAGAAGTGACTAAAGTTACGAGAGCCCGAGGGAACTGCGTAACTTAGCCCCGAGAACCCGAAGAGTCAGGGGAAAAAGGGAAACCGAAGTTTCCCTGTCACTAAACACCGAAGTGTTAGTGACTGAACAGCAAGCTGTTCTTGACAGAAACAATCCTCCGAAGAGGAGTCTCTATGAGTGGCCTCTCTCGCGAACGACAGAAGTGAGCACTTCGTAGAAGAGACTGGCGAAGGAGCCCCGATAGGCCCTGAGATTAGCAGACGTAACAGGAACAATCCTCCGAAGAGGAGTCTCTGTAAGTGTCCTCTCACGCGAACGGGAAGGGGACACTTCGTAGAAGACACAAAAGGAGCAATCCTCTGAAGAGGAGCCCTTAGTGAGGCCTCCCTCGCGAACGAGAGAGGGCCAGACTGATCCTGCAGCTGCTCAGCCCCTTGAGCGTAGCCACAGAAGCGACCGCTCAGCCCCAAGAGCATAGTCGCTAGTACCATGGTCTAGCCTTGCAACCGCTCAGCCCCTTGAGCGAGTCACAAGGGCGGCCGCTCAGCCCCCAGAGCATAACCGCTTAAAGACCACGGAAGTAACAAGGGAAGTTAACTAACTACCCTGGAGGCGAACCTCCTTATCGTTCTAGGATGCAATGAAGAGCTGGCAGAAGTCAAGGGGGAACTTCTAAGAGAAGAGAAAACCCCCGACGAACGCCATGCGAGACGGCGGCAAAGCCGACTCCCCAGGATAACAGGACAGCTCTGCTTCGAAGTCACAATAGGCACGAAGAAACAGCATCGCAAACTGGAAAATAAAACAAAATAATTATTTAACAGAAATTCCCCCGGGTGAAACTCCGAAGAGAAACCCCGAGGGAAAAAACATAAGAACGAAAGAAGGTATGCGCCCCTCCCCCCCCACCCAGTATACCCGGGTGAGGGAGGAGGACGACGTTAACAAACAGAATTATAACATTATAATTACGCAACTAACTTTGAATGTTCCAAGGATCACCGACCCCCGAAGGGACGTGAGCCCTGAGCTGAAAAGTTAAAACACAATTATATTCATAAAAATAATTGAGACAAATAAAACGAAATAATGTAGCGACTCAGACTGAGAAGCTATCGTAGGCGTAGTACGGAGTAAGAGGTGAACGACCTCAAGAGAAGGCCGGACTCCACGAAAGGCAACCATGGCCTAGAAGTGCAAGACCGAGAACACAGAGCCTAAGCCGGCGGACTCCAGCAGACGTACACAATACACACCGCACAACACCGAAAGCAAAGGAAACTTACATTTTTTATACACAAAAATATATATAAACATCAGAAATGTTTAAATATATCCCGCATAAGAAAAGGTAAGTTAAAAGACAAACAATAATGGCCGTCAAGAGAGCATAGGAGCGGAAACCTCCGATTACTATGCGAGCCAAAAGTAAAGTGGAGTATTCTCCGGTGTGAGAGGGGGAGGGGTAGCTAGCTACCCCTCCCTACCCCCCGCTAACTAGCGGTGGTGTAGGAAACCCTCGTTAAAACTTTATGGCTCGTCATCGGCTGCGCCGAAGTAATCACCCCATGTAA
The DNA here is from genome assembly GCF_036898095.1 of Palaemon carinicauda. Lineage (NCBI taxonomy): Eukaryota > Metazoa > Arthropoda > Malacostraca > Decapoda > Palaemonidae > Palaemon > Palaemon carinicauda. The sequence continues at coordinate 58,209,403 of NC_090757.1, read as the reverse complement.
ATACTGTAGCGTGGTCTGTATTCAGTTATGGAACAAATCCTGATTGGACTTCTTCCGTCGTCACCCAAACCTCTCCCACTGGGAGGTAGACCAATCCCGACACTCACTACACTGGTTGTTACTATCACACCGTTGACCTCTGCTGGGGGGACAAAGGGTGTGGCGATTGGTTTCCACGGCCGACATATAGGTTCCGCGGGGCCGACCATCGAGTCCAGGGCAGGTGCGCATGGTCACATTAGTCAACACACACACACTAACACAGAGAAAAAGCACAAAGGAATTAATGGCAATCCAATAATAATGGCAAAGGATGAGGAACGGCAACGACCGTACACCATCCGAGCCAAAAGCAAAGTGTGCTAAATCACCAGTGTGTGAGTGGAAGCGGTAGCAAGCTACCCCACCCCTACCCCCGCTAACTAGCGGTATGGGTTGTTAACCCTCGCTAAATTTTAATGGCTTGTCATTTCAGCTTCGCCAAAAGTAATACCCCTAAATAAATAGCGTATGTTTGTGTTCCAGTTACGGAACAACTTTTATTTACATATCTTTTACATAATCCCACTGTGATATTTTCTTTTAATTATTCATCATATAATGCAATAGGTAATACTACTTGCTTTTATGAAAGAAGCAGCTCGACTCGGTTGGAACACGACTGCAGGAAATGTCTTCACGGTCCGGATGGTCCAGTCCGGTCTCGCTCCAGTCACAATATTTTTTGAAGGAATCGCGACCAGAGCGAGACTTGAGCGCCAGCGTGAATGCTTCCCTTTAAAATCATGTAATAATATTTACCCAGACCATGACTGTGGCGAGAGCCGAGTGTGACCGGACCAATAGTGTGAATCAACCCTTATGCCCCAGCCCCAATTAAACATATAGAGAAAAATACCAAACTAGCCAGCACACGTCCATTTCTTATAGCGAGTTTATTTCACTAGTAATTAAAGTTTACAAAACCACACTCTCCATATAATGACAAATTATGCAAAGCTATTGTTTTCCTCTATTACTTTTCCATATTTCAAAACAATTTGCCACATGGGAAACAAGTTAAGATTATAAAAAAAAACTAAAGAATTATAAAAGAGAACTAGCCGTGTTTCCTCACTAAACAACCAAGAACTGACATCGTGAACATAGTCAACCAAACAGAAGTTTGTGATGCCAGCGTACATTTGATATATATTCAAAATATTGTGAGGACAGCAAGACGAGTGGAGAGAGACTGAAGGTTTACTAAACTTGCAACGGTCACTATTGTAAGGACATCGCTCCCTCCGTCATTCAGCATTCTCCATTTCATTTGAATTCTCCTTTCGTCACACTGTGGCTAATTGTATATATTTGTTCTGCTCCCTCAGAGCTACAATTTCATGTATTTCTCATTTTGTTACATTATGTCATTGACTTGTATTTTGAGTATTTGTACGTGTGAAGAAACACTTTTTGTGGCGGTTGGTTCAAGCCAAATTGGCGCCAGCGCGCATGCTACATTTCCGTCCGCACCTTGTATTATATTCTCGCACCTGTTTGAATAAAACCGTCAGTTGTTGGTGATAGCTCGTCTCACTGTCCTTATAACTGGTGACCCCGGAGTTGAAGTAGCATCAGCGGTTTTGGCTTTGCCATTAACGGACTCACTACGGCCGTGCTACCTTCTTTTACTCCGTTACCTTAGGCATGAGCTTCAGCCTTTGGTGTTCCCACACAACGGTGTGTTTGCAAGGCAGTAGGATGAGCTTATCCGACATCTCAGCTTCTCACCTCTTCGCCGACTGACCACAATGGAGGATTCAACCAGCCCATCCCGCCCAATGGCCTCGCCTCCACGCCCAAAGTCAAACTGCCGCTGTTTTCTCAACACAACACCGCTTCCTGGTTCCTGAGAGCAGACGTACTCTTCCGAGTCGCTAGGCTCAGCGACTCCTGCGCCAAGGCCGACATCGTTCTCACCTCCATCCCAGAGGAGGTATTCGACAAGATTTCCCCATGGCTCGACGCCCAGGCTGGCCAAGTTTCCTACGACGACCTGAGAACGAAACTAATCGGTATCTACTCACTCTCTGTTTCAGCAAGGGCACAGAAGGTCCTGGATCTCGCCGGCAAACCCATGGGTGACACCTCTCCTGTCGAGGCGTGGGACAAGTTGACTGGCCTGCTAATGCTTCCCGAAACCGAGAACAACGGCCGACGGCGCGAGATTAGCCTCTCTGCCGCAGGATGTGAGGGCCCAATTGACAGATGCCCACACACTTCCGATGAACGAACTCCTGTCGAAGGCTCAGAAGCTCCACGAGGCTTCCAAAGCATCCCGCCTCGGAGCATCATCATCAGTATCGTCTTCATTCTCCTCCTTCAGCTGCTCTTCCATAGACTCTTCAGCAACGCCTCCTAACGACGACGACGAAATCAATGCTCTGGCAAGGAGGAAACCACCGCAACCGACACGTCCGAGCCCTAGGCCTAATCCAGCATGGTGTTTCTACCATCAGCAGTTCGGCAGCGATGCCAAGAAATATAGGGCACCATGCAATTTCCCTAGAAGGTGGCGCCAGAAGAAACCAACGCAACCGACACGTCCGAGCCCTAGGCCTAATCCAGCGTGGTGTTTCTACCATCAGCAGTTCGGCAGCGATGCCAAGAAATATAGGGCACCATGCAATTTCCCTAGAGGGTGGCGCCAGAAGAAACCACCTACCACCATCGCAGCTGCAGGAAACCAAAGCAAGAATGGTATTTATATCCTCGACACCGTCTCCAACCGTAGACTTATGGTCGATACCGGCGCTATGCAGTCAACGTTCCCGCCGTCACAAGCCGACCTAGACCGTGGTCCCAGCAAAGTGCCACCTCAAAACAAGGCGCCCAATGAGAAGAAGAGCAACAAACAACGACGAGAGGTAGCGATCCATACGCCGACCGCCGACGCGCCCTTTCCTTCAAAAACAAGAGGAACCCTCCGACACCCGAAACGATACGAAGACTGGCCTCATCAGCCTTCTACGCCACCTGATGTCTTGTGGGGGGGGGGAGTACTTGTAAGGACATCGCTCCCTCCGTCATTCAGCATTCTCCATTTCATTTGAATTCTCCTTTCACCACACTGTGGCTAATTGTATATATTTGTTCTGCTCCCTCAGAGCTACAATTTCATGTATTTCTCATTTTGTTACATTACGTCATTGACTTGTATTTCGAGTATTTGTAAGTGTGAAGAAACACACTTTTTGTGGCGGTTGGTTCAAGCCAGATTGGCGCCGGCGCGCATGCTACATTTCCGTCCGCACCTTGTATTATATTCTCGCACCTGTTTGAATAAACCGTCAGTTGTTGGTGATAGCTCGTCCCACTGTCCTTATACTATATTATTGAGTGCGGAGGGAAAAGTAGCCCGGAAGGGAAACTGCTTCAACCGCCAAAATCATTGTGTTTTTTATACAAAACAAATTAACAAATACTAAGGCAGTAGCCTAAGGAAATACACAATATTATACATTAAAATAAAGCTCTCATATAGTGCAACATCATGATACAAAAATCACTGCATGGAACAAATAATATTACAATAATAAGAAAAGTGTCCAGGGGGAGGATACACGACGGGTAAAACGATGTCCTTACAATATAAACTAAATTAAAAATGGAGTAATTACTCAAAAGTGTCACTATTTGTGAATTGTATATTTTATGGACACTTTTAAGTAATTACTCCATTTTTAGTTAAGTATATATTTTGAATATATATCAAGTGTACGCTGGCATCATGAACTTCTGTTTGGTTGATTATGTATAAGATATCAGTTCTAGGTTGTTTAGTGAGGAAACCAGGCAAGTTTTTTTAATAATTCTGGTTCTTTTTTTTAATTTCAACTTGTTTACCATGTGGCAAATTGTTCTGAATTATGGAAAAGTAATAGAGGAAAACAATAGCTTTGCATAATTTGGCAGCATATGAAGAGAGTGGTCTCGTTAACAAATACCACCTTAATTACTAGTGAAACTAGGAGAAGGACACTCCAAAATCAAACCATTGTCCTCTAATCTTGGTTAGTGCCATAGCCTCAGTACCATGGTCTTCCACTGTCTTGGGTTTGAGATCTTTTGCTTAAGGGTACACTAGGGCACACTATTCTATCAAATTTCTCTTCAGCTTATTTTGTTAAAGTTTTTATAGTTTATGGTTTAACCTGCTTTTCCAACTAGGGTTGTAGCTTAGCACATAATAATAATAATAATAATAATAATAATAATAAGGGTCCTAGGTTAGGTTAGGTGGCGCCTTCAAGTTTGTTTTCCTTTAAAACCAATGAACGAGATAGGTAAAATAGGAGAGATAATTATCTGTTAGCCTATGTATTTGGGAGAGAATTTAATATCAGAATGATCTAAAAATAAAATACAGAAATTCTTACCTGTCGAGATTGTGTGTGAACCTTAGGACATTGGACACGATTGGGGAGGTCTCTTCACAAGGCGGACGAAGCGATTGGCCATTACAAATTCCTCATACATTTCTAATCTCGATGAAATTTCGTTTTATCATGATTCTATTTCATGAATATATCAATTTGCAGTTGAGAAGAAGAAAACAACTTAGACATAGTAATTACACTTCACACTTTAATCTGTAACACTACTAATACAGTCTATACTATGCTTCAGTGTTGCCACTTTGGTAATGGTTTTCTCAAATTCCCACGTAGGGCACAGTTTTTTCCCATACAAATCCCACAAAATAAGTTGAAAATCCCACATATTTTTCCCACAAAAATGCGATTCTACAATAACTTAATTATACACACATTCTTCAGTTGCAAGCACTTTATTAAACATTAACATAGAAAATTATATACAATACAGTATCACTTACATCATTTAAAAATGATCATTTTACACATGCAGCAAAATACTTTCAAATAAGAAATGGCCTAAAAATTTGAATATTTTTTGTGTAGAATGAAAACAGAAAATACATAAAAAAAAAATAATAAATCGTATGATTTTTTTTAATTTGATTCTGCAAAAGATTCACGAAATTTGGAGTACGTGCTATGCTTCTTCTTTATATTTTACGATCGAAATACAACGTCTAACTGGTCACTTGTATACAATGTTTATCACCGCGTATCATCATTAGCTGTAAATACGCTTACTGTATCTTTTTTTACTAAAAATATTTATATTTTCTGTTATCTAAATTACACGTTGACCGTATTTATTTCTATATAAACACTTTCATTTTGTATTATCTACTGTACACTTCAAATCCTGAATCGAGTTAGGTTTTTTCTAGCGTACTATATTTTGAAGGTTAACTGTTAATCCAGTGGTATGTAAAGTCTGATTAACTGACATTCATTTTTAAGGCAATGTGGAACTGACCTCGTGCTCGGTAGCCTTTATGTGTAGCCTACATATGAGGGCTTGAGACAGTCTTGCATTTGACTGATCTACTATGAGTACTGATTATAGTAGGCTATAATCAGTATATAGTATATTCCACACCCACAACTAGTTTCTTTAAAAAATCAAGGCCTTGTATAATTTTAAAAGAGTTTTGCGATCTGACCCATGATGTAAGGGACAAAACTTTTAAAAGATTCAGAGCCTCAAGGCATTTTACTTGTAAGGCTTGTAAGTGGAGTACCCATGTAGGCCTAAAATCATATATCAACCCTTGAAATATAGCTTCACTTACCCATGGGATCTCTTGACATTTGATGTATAGCCTATTCCCGGGTCTGGATGTAAGAAATGGACAACAACAGTTTTACTTGTCGAAAACTTAAATCCATCCATCCATATCAGCCCACTGAAATATACGCCTACACCTGATATTATGAGTCTCTGAAACACAAAAATAGCCTTTGCTTTTTTCTTGTCAATAGGACTCTTGAATAGATAGGACACTAAAACTAAACAAAAGAATATCATTAGAACTACATTTACAAAAACTCAAGCTCGAAACTTTCTAGAATGTGTACTTTATCAAAGTCCAAGATCATACATTGAAACTGCTTAATAGATGCTGAGGCCACTTCGAGAGGCCATTATTTTTACTATTGTGAGTGCAAATTTGTACCTCTAGAAATAAAAATCCCATTAAATGCCGAAAAAAATAAGAGCATCTTTTTCTGACCATATATCTATAAGGTATGAGAAAAAATGTGACTGTTAACAAGCCTAAGACAATGTTAGACCCTCCACTTCATTTCTTCTCCCCTCTTAGTTTAGTCTTAGGCACAGGTCCTATTACGGATGCGTGTCTTTCGCTTATTCTGTAAGTTATATTTGCAATATTATATACAGTATAGCTTACCTGAAATACACAGCCTATCCTTAACTTGCATTTTGTAAATGAACAAACAAGCTATTTAGGTATGAAAAAGAATATAGGCAGTCTAATAATCAATGTGATTTAATATAGATCTATGGAAAATCACTATATCAATGATATTAAACTAACTATTGGATAATCTTTATAGTAACATGTGAACCTTCCGAAATACCAAAACCCCGTAGAGTTTATGACGAACCTTTCTCTCTCTCTCTCTCTCTCTCTCTCTCTCTCTCTCTCTCTCTCTCTCTCTCTCTCTCTCTCTCTTTTAGGCTTTCCTGTCTGCTATGTACTGTCCAAAGACTAACGTACTCTGCTTTTTATTAGATGAGGGGAAACATATCATTACGTCCCCCCCCTTTTTTTTCCAAGTTTATAATAGCTGCTGGAAATAAGGCTTTTAATAAGACCATAAAATACTCACCCAAAACAAACAAGTATAAAAATATAAGTCTATATAATAGCTGCTGGAAATAAGGCTTTTAATAATACCTTAAAATACTCACCTAAAACAAACAAGTATAAAAAAAATACAGAAATAGATTGTGCAATTTTTCATTAGGCTCGTGGCATTTTAAAAATGACTGTGACGTCTGTGAGACTGTGACCCTCTATTTACACATAACACTCAGCAAATACGTCAGGACAAATGGCATACCAAGCGTCTGTGAGTTCATTGTTACTGTTTTTTTCTACATCTAAGTCTTTGATTTCCTTTTAAGATACTATTTTTCACAAATGTGTTATGTTTTAAAGTTGAAACAGGCAAAATATATGCCATGTTCTCCGAAGACGCCTTGCTTGTAGGCTACTTGGCCGCTCATTACATACACAATAAATTTTTTGGGCTCAGGCCATGTCGTCCTGATGGGAGGTTCTTTTAGTAGCTTCCTTAGGGTATATATGACTACAGTGGATATTCCCAGAGAATTAAACTAAAGGTTTCCAGAATTCTAACTTCTGGCGCGAGTACCCTTAAGGTTTCCCTTTAGGATATCGCATAATAACAGGGGACATATTCTTGACACGCCACATAGCTATCTGCACCCCACATAGCGTTTACGCTTCGAGGGGGAAGTTGGTGGCAAGATATGGGAGGAGCTGTTACAAAGTTCTCCTCCGTTACTGTTATTGGTACTCTGATGACTCGTCATAAGCGACGCCATCTTGGCTGACGTCATCACCGCCCGCGAACTCCATTCCTTTTGTAGTAGCGTCTTTGACCAGGTGTTTTTTCCCAGTTGTTTCGCAATTTTCTGCAGCATGTCGCAATCTTCAGCATCTTCTGCCTCTGGAAAGTTGAGTACCTTATTCTTTTCCTGTATAAATTAGCTCTGGCCGTAAAGTAACTTTTTTTTTTTTTATCTAAAAATACTGTGTTTGTGGCGGAGCTATTGCCTAACTGGAGGCGTCTCTGGTGCTTTTGTTCGCATCATATGCTTTATTTAGTTAGCCAGAACAACTGTCCCAGTTTCTTAACTAATTATCAGTATCAGTTATTTAGTCTTCATTGCTAGGAATTAGTTATATTATGGAAAATATTAGGCAATTATACATATAAGATTTAGTGATTGCACATGGGTTTTTTCCTCTTTCTAGAGAGTATACAAGGGGTTTTGATGATCTAGGTAGTCGATTCCTCTGCCCCTAACCTAACGGCTTAGGGGCTTTTGTATACTTTCACACCTTCCCGGTTACCTTTACACATAAGGTAATCTCTTCTCCCTCTGAGGTAGCCTAGGCTACATCCTAGCCCTCCTTTCCTTGAATCGCAATTTGGGTAAGGTTAGGCTAGGATTTTCTTTTCCTGTCCAGAACTATAGTACATGAGCTTTGAGTTAGGGTCAGAACCTCAGAGTACCAGTCGTTTGCTCCCAGCTACCCCATTAGGTGAATGAATTCTTTTGGTCCCCGCTGGACGGCAAAATGAGGGGGTTATGAGACCTTTCCTACCTGTGGCCTAGCGACTTGGTCTCTGCTTGCCTACTCTGGGCTGGGAGATGTATTCCCTAGCCTAGGTTAGGCAGGCTTAAGGATTCTGTTTCTTTATAGTTTGGGACAGCCTGTTAATGCCATTCCCTTACTGTGCTAACCCACCCTAGGCTGGAGAATGTACTCTCCCTATACCTGGAGTGGTGCTGGTACCGAAACAGAGTCCCCTTTTAGGGTGCTGGGGAAGGCGTACACCAACCCCTACACCCCTACACAGGACCCTTTCCCCTCCCCCTCTGTCCTTTGGTGATGGCCTAGCCATCACATCCCTGTCCACCGTCCTACAACTCACCGAGTACCGGTGGGTTGTAGGGTCGGCCTGGTCTTTTCGCCTGCTGGACCAAGCCGTTCAACTTCCCTTGCATGATTCTGCTATGGGATTGCATAACGGCAGGTCTATCTGCCAGCAGGAGACCTCCCTGCTGCCTTAGAGCGTTCTTTGCTCCTCCCTTGGATTGCCATCCTCAGCCCTAGCCGACCGCCGGCTGAACTGCGCCTGGATGGAAGCCTGATCATAACATGTTCTTCCTTCTATTTGAACCCTCCTTCTTGAGGAAGGCGAGGTTAGGGAAGTGAGCTGCCGCCCTCCCCTCTCCTTCTCTCATTGCTTTCTCTCTCTCTCTATCAAGTGCCGGTCCACTGTCGCACGACTCTGCCGGCAACAGCCGGCAGTGTAGCCTAGGTCTCCTCCCAGTCACATGGATCGTTGACAGGGTAGGTGTACCTTCAGCCGGTTGCCTGTCGGTCGCCGACATGTCGGCGGCCCGCCGACAATACTTGAGGTTGTCTCCCTTTCCCCGCCACATAGATTGATGGCCGGAACGGGTTACCCTCAACTGGCGCCTCGCCGGCGTCCGGTGTGCCTCCGATGTGCCGACGGGCTGCCGGCTCCATCTATTTTCATATTACGACAGTGGACTGTCCTCTTACACTAACCCTGCCGGTAATGCGCCGACAGTGTCTGTTGTATGGCTGTATACAGTAGCCAGTACATCTGTGGTATAGTACATACCCTAGACAGAAAACTATGGTGTATAGTTATGCAATAGATAATTTTAAATATAAAACTTACCCGCTGGTTATATAATAGCCTAAGTCCCTGACGCCTCGGCAGAAAATTCAAAATCTCTTGCGCAGCTTAGCGCATATAAGCCAGGTGTACCCCAGCGCCCTCGCTGTACCCCAGGTAGAACTATGCTCAACCAATTCAGATTTTCTCTGCCGCCATAGCTGGCTGAACTATTGGAAATTCTCTCTTGTTCTCTTACTCTGTTTGGACGTTATTTGGTGATGTATTAACGTTTTTGAGTTTTGGCTTTCGCATATTTGTTTTGTTTGATCTGTGATCACATATTTTAACTTAAAAGGTAGGGTTGAAAGGTTTTTCAACCTATTTTAAACCTCACGAAATCATAGGGGCGAAATGTAAACATTTCGTCTATGGATGACGTCACAGCCTCTTCCGTAGGCTAAAAGTCTGTCTTGCCTTTTAAGAATATAAGTGATTTTGCTTTTAGAGTTTTAAGTTATAAATTAGATTAAAGGAATTATTTTGAGAAAATTTTATCCTTTTAATATTTTTCTTTAGAAAATCTTCGATCTGTTTGCAAAGATTAACTACCGTTCAGTTTATTTTTGTTACGGTAATCAGTATCGTTACGATGTTACATATATTGTAGCGATTTTATGAGTAGTACTTTCTTCTTACTTCTCAAGTTTTTAATTGTACTTTATAAAAGGAACATTTTATTTTGCAATTAATTGGTCCTTTCAGTATTTTTCCTTAGTCAGAGATTAAAGGAAGTTACACTTCAGTTTATTTTATACGATGCAGTATTCATTACATTCGTCGTAGCGCACGATTCTATGTATCGTTGTTGCTTTGGTGGTTTTCGGAATACTAAATTGTTTGTATATTATTTGTAGATGTTCCAATGATGCGAGTGATGATTCATCTTTTATTGGAACCCCTTAATTTAAGGGTTTATTTTAATGTATAAATATTATATCTATTAAGGTAATTTTTCATATTTAATATTTTGTTACATTTATATGGGATTCGGTACTTTTGCTTTCCCATTCAAACAATTGTCCGGTGACAGAATTATAAGTCTCTCCCTACGGAGTTCATTTCCTTTGAGAGAGTGTATACTTTGTCTTTCAGGTAATTATGAAACTATCTTTGTGCCAAAGAGTAAAGTGCAAATTTTTTAGTGATAAATTGTGCAGTGAATTTTATTCAGCGGAGAGTGCTTCTATTCAGACCTGTCGTTATCCTAGCCTTAGACCTCTGTCGAGCTCCCGGACCCAGGGGAGTAGTTAAGTCAAACGGCGAAAGGAATCGAGAGGGTAACCAGGCGTTACAGTCTTTTAGACCCGAACTGAAGTCCTCTCGAGTGTTTTCTGTCGACCACCAGAACGCTCACCCTCGCTATAGATAAAGCGAGGTGTTAGTGTTTTCAAAGGCGCTAAGCTGAAAACAAAATTAGATTCGTTCTGCGTGTATTACGTTTCATGCGGCGCAGACGCAGTGCCGCCATCCCACCTGATGGGTGTCGTCTCTCGACAGTGGCTAGCGCTATGGATCGACGAAGATAATGCTGAATACGTTTCGTCTAAGGTTGATCCTTGATCTTTGTAGTTAGGCATGAAACAGCATCTATCTTCGTTTATGCAGTCTTTTCTGCCTGCCGTTAACAGTGCGGTTGGGCCGGTCTTTGACACGGACGCACAGGCGTCGTGTCTTTAACGGTGAGAACTCGTTGTCGCACAGGCGGCCTACCTACCGCAATGTTCAATGGTGGGGGAAAGTGGATGCTTTACTTCGAATGCTCGACGCAAACCGACGGATCATAGTACCTTGTGTTAGTCTATACAGACGCGCCGACGTTCGCCAGGCAGCAGAGCCGGCGAAGCGTCATCGGAACGGTGTGGCAATGGAAACGGAACGTCGACGGAATGGAGCGAAGCGCCACGTCAGTGTGGACGCTTCAGCGTCAGTATGGACGCTTCAGCGTCAGTGTGGACTCTTCTGCGTCAGTGTAGACGCTTTCAGTGTCAGTATGGACACTTCAGCGTCAGTATGGACGCTTCAGCACCAGTGTGGACGCTTCAGTGTCAGTGTGGACGCTTCAGCGCTAGTGTGGGCACTTCAGCATCAGTGTGGACGCTTCAGCGTCGGGGTGGTCGCTCCGCTACCTATGACTATAGACTTTGATGTCCACCTGACCATGAACGTCTAGTGTTTAGTTATTGTTGCTCCAGGCGCTATATTAAGAAATAAATCTTAACTAGAAAGATATTATATTCTCGGTCCAAGGCCTGCTGGGCTAACTCTTGGTTGTGAGAACTAGAATTAAACCTCTAAGTATTGAGGTCCAATTTCAGAATCATAAGGAGTGGATTCCTAAGAATCAAGACTTCTCTTCCTAGGATAGAGATTGTTAAAGGAAGGGAATAACTTTCAGACTGAGAATTTTTTAAAGAATTTCCCTCATATTTTTTACCTGCTGCTCCTCGTTTCGACTTCAGAGTTTTCGCTAGTTGAGTTGATGGTGTCGCTATTTATTTTATTTTATTTATATTACAAGCCAGCTACAACCCTATTTGGGAAAGCAAGATGCTTTAACCCAAAGGGCTCCTTTAGGGAAGGATGGCCTAGTAAATTAATGGTAAAATAAAGTAATGAATTAACATTAAATCATTCTCAGGAAAATAACGAAGCTTACTGTAGAGATGATACAGCGCTTGCAGCTGCTACAACAGAAAGGGCATTAAGGCCTTTTATGAGAATAGAACGTTAAAGTATATCTCCCACCACGGGCAGATCTTTTATGATTTAAGGTATTATGCTTTTAAACCGCTCTTGTTAGTGACTCGTAAACATAGCGCAGTGCTCTGGAGGAGGTGTTTGTTCGTGTTCACCTTACCCCTAGTACTATATCTCTAACTTACGTTCCAACCCTTGGGAGAAGGAAGGTTGGTAGGCTGAGGTTCTTCGTGGACCTTGTGCATTAAACGTCTGTTCCGCCGAGTGATATTGTTGATGCAGTCCAAGACGTTCTTTCTCCACTTTGGAATGACGAAGTTGGAATGTCTTGAAGCGACCAGTTCGTCATCGCTATGGTATCATGGATCTTGTAACTGTTTTCTGCATATTAGAATGCAGTACCCTGACGAGAATGACTGTCTACGTTTTCCCTGTCTTCCAGACTAGGAAGTTACCCGTCATGTATGCACTCGAACAGAATTTTCCTTCGCAGCAAACGTGTTTGATGCTTAAACAGGAAGCAATCGAGTGTGTTTTTTCTCCCGCGATAGAAGCGGAAGTTAGATAAGTCACATACAATCCTAGCTCTTACTCTGGATTCTGACTTACTTTCAGGGAGGAAAGGCTTTGCCCTCATCGAAGGTTGCAAAACCTAGATTTGGTAGTCACCAATAAATTTGTCCTAGACCTTTCAGGAGTCGTATGTTTTCTTATCCTGCAGTATCTTAACGTTCGCCGGAAGTTTTTTCTTTTCGGAAGAAGGCGACGTGTCGGCACCAGAATCGTGTAAGACACATAGTTCTTCGGGGGAAAAGGTGCTCAGTCTGCTTCTGTTCACACTTCTTTCCCTCCCCCAGTTTGGGGAAAGCTCTATTACTTTCTTCTGAGATCTAGCGATTACTGTTGACGGTATCTCACAGCGTTGGTTACGTTCAGTTCGCGCACAAGGCGCGCTTGAAATGTCATAGGGACTCTCCCAGGTCGCTCTCAGGACTACGGTTGATGTTCTCTCCCGGCATTCACCCATGCTTGGGTTGGCGCACTCGCTACCCCGCGAGTGTAGATTTGGTCTGAGCTAATAGAGGTCTATTTCATCTGTGTTTAGCGTTTACGATTCTCGGGGGGAAAAAATTTTCTCCTAAAGAGTCTAAGGACTACCAGAGATCAAAGAAATGGTTTTCCGACCAGTGTCAGGAGGTATAGTTCTCCTATGCTTAGTAATGCTTCCTCGCAGAGATATGCTCGTGTTACGAGAAACGTTAGAGCGGGTGCTTGTGGAAGTCTGGTCTCTCTCTTACGGCAGACGTCACGCAGACACAGACGCAGGTTCTGGTCTCTCCCTCACGCAGTCACAGACGCAGACGCCAGTCTGGTCGTATGTTGGACGCTGACAGCCTAAGTTGATCCTTCCAACGAGTTGTCCCATTTTCGCGGCCTGCGGGACGCGTGACTCTCACTCATGCGGACGCATCCTACACGGGACAACTCTCGGCAGTCAGTTCCGTCTTTCCGTCAATGACCGGTCGAGATGCTGTCGCTTCCTCGCAGCACGCTATAGATTTACAGCAAGCGGGGCTCACACACAGCGCTGTTTCCACACGACAAGGTGAACGTATTCTGCACGCTGACACCTTACGGCAATGCAAGCACATGCGACATTATGGTCGCATGCTAGACGCATACAGTCAAGTCTTTCTCACAGCAGTATAAACAGACTATTGTCTCTCCTTTGCGTCTCTCTGGCTTTGCAGCTAACGCTCCCTCGTGTCAAGCTTTGGCTTTAAGTTTGTTGAACACTCGCTGATTACGCGCGATCAGGTCTTAACCTCACAGCATGAGGTTCACGTTGTTGATGCTTCTTTACAACAAGCCTAGCTTTAATATCGGTTTCTTGCGACTGATATGGACAAGTTTTGGGAGGCGGTTCTAGATCCCTCTTCTCTCTCACGGCATGTTGGGTGTAGGCAACATGCTGGAACCATACTGGACTCATGCTGGGACCATGCTGGGTGCATGCTGAAAGCATGTCTTTAGTCCTTTTCCCCGTGTCAGGATCACGCATGTTTTATGTTAAACCTTCAAGCTTTAGGCCTAGCTGCCTCCAGTATTTCGGAAAATCCCTAAGATCTAGAGGGTTGTTTGAAGGAGACAGCTGAGGCTTTCGCTTGTACAAAGGACATTTGCCTCAAGGTTTTCCAACCCAATTAGAGTGTTTTATGGAGTGGTGTAGAGCTAGAGCCGGCTCTTCATTAGGTAACTCTAACACAAGTGGTATGTTTTTTCTTAGACCTTAGAAGAAAACACATTTTCTTTCCTCCTCGGCCATCAAAGGGTACAGGAGTATGTGGGCATCTGTCCTCAGACGCAGAAGTTTGGATCTATCAAATAGAGACCTTATAGGTCTTCTCAGTTCATTTGAGAGGACTTGGAGGCATCAGCAAGATGCGCCAGCCTAGAATTTAGGGTTCGTTTCTGGAGTTTCGCGGTAGTGACAGATCCGACCCTTTACCCTTGGTTTCTTTTTAAGGCCTAACTTTGGAGGCTTTCTGAGTAAGTCTACCATAGTTGAGAGTCAGTGAAGTTCACTCTTTTAGCAAGAACACGGACTTCACATTGGTTAAGCCATAGGTACCTTGCAACCTGGATTCTTCCTCATTAACAAACATCTTTCTCATCCATAGCCTAAATCTTTCGGGATCACTATTCTCTCGAATTTGGTTTGAGATGGGCTGAGACGGGTTTTTTGCCCTATTAAAACTGTGAAGTTGTATTGGGACAAGAACAAAGAAGTTAAGAGTTTATTCATAACTCTTGGGTGCACGGTCAAGAAGCCTGCGCTATCCATGTCTAAAACATTATATCATCTCGTAAGGACCTTGATTACAAATGTTCTTCCGCATGGTTGGGTGACAGATCGTAAGATGTTGTAAGAGTAAAGACTCACGAAGTTAGAACTGTAGAAACTTCTGTAACTTTTAAACTAAACTGTTCTCTGCAAAGCATCGCATATGCAGCCTTGTGAAGCGGTAATCCTGTATTCGCCTTGCATTACTTTTACCGTGTCCAGTCTTTTTATGAAGACGTCTACGTTTTGGGATCACTTGCAACAACGAGTGCAGTAATAGGTGAAACATTCTCCACTACATTTCCCTAAATTCCTAGTACCCCTGTTCTTCTCTTGGAAC
>NC_090757.1:58184111-58189111 GCF_036898095.1 Palaemon carinicauda | reverse complement strand
CATAATCCTGTGATTTTCAACGCTTACTGTAATTAGGCTGTAATAAAATTCTAACCTACGTGCGTCTAACAAAGGTACATGACCTAATTTCTCCCGTCCGTTCTCCACAATTAACGTTAAGTCTCTTATTGGCAACAAATGCGGTGACAGTACACCTTTAGTCGCTAACGTGATAGCTTCCACATAGTCTTTTGATTTCTCAATGAAATGTGCAATTCTATTATGTATACAGTATGATCTATTTTTGAATCATAATACGTTAACGTTGCCAACAAATCTTGTACTTCCATAATCTGACTGATATTACTAGAATGTTCGTTCACCAAACTCATAATTTGATTGATTGAAGCTAACTGATTCCTTAGTTCTGACATAATCAATTCATTTTCATGAGTCAAAAACTCAATTTTCTTATTTTGATTACTAATCTTAAGACGATTGGAAATCCCTAAGCCTAAACTTGCAATAGAACCAAAGATGTTTAGTGCAGCAAAAATAAACGGGTTACGTTTTTCAAGGTTATCGTGTCTTACTGTCCACATCAAAAGGTCACGAGCCAAAGATTCTGCCTCGTAAGTCTTATTTTGCAAGTCTTCGGATAGCATCTCTGCAACTTTTAGTGTCGATGCAAGCGAACTCTGTATTAAAAGGAAAGTGTCTTCTATGCATTTCATTTAATGAAACAGCAAACCTTGAAATGGCGCTCTTTATGCTAGCGACGTCATTCTCTGGGAGAAAAATTTCTTGCATGCGTACTTCAACAACTACGTTACTTGATGTAATAATAACGTCTTCTTGTCTTTCTACTATAGTGCCATATTTAAAATCTATACTTTTAGTTTTAGAGCTCTTCCCACACAAGAAAAATGTCTGAGCGAACAATATCACTCCTAACAATAAAAACTTCATCTTGGAAACCTGTAATGAGAAAAATATATGTAATTACTCCTGTATTAAGAAGAAAAAACTTTTAACATATAAGATTCACAAAAATAAAAAAATAAAAATTTTTCCCTTCTTTCCCTCTGATTTTAATTTCTTATGTGAGCCAATGGTACGATTCTCTCATCAGTGGGTTGGGATACGTTTTGAACTCTAAACCTGTTGGCCGTTAATGTTTCCAAAATGTTAAATGGGCCTTCAAACATTGGTGTTAGTTTATAATTGAGTCCTTTACGTACATTTACCTGTATGTATACATTATCACCCACGGTATATGTTTTAGTTGGCTTCGCTATTTTATCATGATTCCTTTTCATTATGATTTGTGATTCTTCTAAATTCTTTTGAAGGATATCAAAACGACTTTTGCTTGCATTTATACATTCTTTTAAAGGATTTGATAAATTAGTTGTAGGCGTTAATACATGGAAAGGCGTTCTAACTGGGGTACCATACAATGCCTCGTGTGGTGACATTTTAATTGATATATGATATGAATGATTCAGAGTACTCAGTACTGCAGGTATTTCAATATCCCAGTTGGGGTCTGATCCCCCTAGTGTTACTCTTAATATGTTTAAAACCTTCCTATTCGCTCTTTCCACTAGCCCATTCGACTCTGGGTGATAGATCATAGTATTGATTTTCTTTATGCTAAGGAATTCACAAAATGAGGTAAGAAAGTGATTATTAAATTCTCCACCCGAGTCTGAGATTATCATGTGTGGAATTCCATGTTTACAAATGTAACACTCGTAAAACTTCCTAGCGCATTCAATCGCAGTTTTAGTTTTAAGCGCTATTAGTTCTGTATATCGAGTCAAAGCATCTACAATTACTAAGAGGTGCTTATTTCCTCTGTCTGACTTGTAAAATCCTGTTAATAAATCTAAATGTATCCTTTCAAAGGGTTGATTGGGCACGGGGTAAGCCCCTAGTCTGATAGGTGTTTTCGTGTGCCCTTTATTTTCCTGACAAGTGCGACAATTAGCTATGTGTTTTTTATATCTGTAAGAATCGTATGCCAATAAAACAATGATTTGGCTTTCTGTGACATTAATGAGAACCCCGGGTGTCCATGCAATGGGTTTGCATGCAACCAATTTTAGGACAGTGGATATAAGTGAGATTGGTACCACTACCTGGTCGTTAGTCACATGTGGTGTATTGCGGGTTTTCCTTGTCATGGATCTACACAGAATATTGTCTTTGATTATATAATTCTGCTGCGTATACTTTATATATTCCTTTTCCTTACGATTGCCTTCCAAAGCATTTATAATTTTTTCTAATATCTGATCTTTTCTTTGCTCTGTCTGTAATAATTCAGCACTCCAGCCCAGATCTTTTTCAGATATAGTTTTAACAATAGGCATGGATGTTGATATATCTATTAATTCAGCTAAAGGCTCCGTACAAGATGACACGGGGTTGCGTGATAATGCATCAGCAATGATATTTGCTTTCCCTGGTAAATACCCAATTCTCGCGCCAAAGTCTTGAATGATCAAATGCCACCGAGTTCGTTTGGGGTTGTGGCTGAAGCCTTTAAAGAAGTCGGTTAGTGGTTTATGATCAGTAAGAACCTTAACAGGATAACCGTATATTATGAACTTAAAATGCACTAGTGAATTAACAATAGCTAGCCCTTCCTTGTCTATTACTGCATACTTACTTTCGGAAGTTCTCAGTTTTCGAGAATAAAAAGCTATCGGGAAAAATTGTTTTTCATATTGCTGAAGCAATACCCCACCTGCTCCTAAGTCTGAGGCGTCTGTTGCAATGAAGAATTCCTTACCGAAGTCAGGAAATTTTAAGATAGGAGAACTACACAGTTCATCTTTCAAGGTATTAAACGCCTGTTGATGCTGCTCAGACCATATGAAATCTACGCCCTTCTTCGTAAGATCAGTTAGGGGAGCGGCTATTATTGAATAATTGCGTATAAAACGCCTGTAATATCCACTACATCCCAGAAATTGCTGTATTCCCTTGACATTAGTAGGTATCGGAAAGTTACGGATAGCCGACACCTTATCATGGACTACTTTAAGACCTTGGCTTGACACCGTAAAACCCAAATAGACTAATTTGTTTTGAAAAACTCACACTTACTAATCTTTACCCTTAAGTTATGTTGTCTTAGTCTCTGTAGTACTAGTTCTAATTTACGTAGATGTTCTTCTAAGGTATTGGAAAAGATTACAAGGTCGTCCATATAGGCATGCAATATATCCCCTAGCAAGTCTCCAAACACTATGTTAATCTTTCTTGTAAATGTTATGGGAGCACAACGTAAACCAAAAGGCATCCGTAAAAATTCATAATGTCCCCTGGCTGTGCTGAAGGCTGTGTATGGGATACTATTTTCTTCTAATGATATCTGGTGAAAGCCTTTAAGTAAGTCCAAACTGGTAAAATATTTATTCTGATCTAACAAAGATAAAATATCGTGAGTACATGGCACTGGGAATCGATCAGGGATCGTCTCCTCATTTAGGCGACGGAAATCTACGCAGATACGCCATGTTCGGTCTTTTTTCGGTACTGTACAACTATTAATGGAAAATTATAAGGGCTGTTCGATTTCCTAATGACTCCTTCTTCTAGCATTTTACCTACTTCATCATTTATTACATTCTGGAATTTCATAGGGAGTCTGTACGAGGGTATTTAGATAATTTTCTGCTTGTCCTTTAACCTTATTTGATGCTCGATCACATCTGTTTTTCCTAAGGATCCATCCGTAGTGGAAAAAACATCATGATACTCTGTTAAAAGTAAAAAAAATTTCTGCTGAATTTCTCCTTCTTGAATGTCTATTTATTTTATTTTTTATTAGATTGCAAAAGGGATTCATCCGCAACTGATTGAGCCTGATTGATTTCAGCAATGGTAAGAATACGATGTTTATAAACTTCTACATCTAAGATATGTTGATTTTTGTGAATTCCTAAAGTGGTATTTAAATGATTGCAGACTTCAATATTACATTGTTGATGTGAGCCTACTGTATAAATAGCTTGTGTGACGGACAATCCGTTAGTTTTCAAAGTGTCGGAAAGTATTAATATTTCAGATCCCGGTAACGTTTCCTTTATTTGCACTATTAAATTCAAAGTTACGTTCGGCTCGATAGATTGCGTGCAAGATGATATTACGGGTGAACGAGAATTCTGTTGGGTCGCGTATATTATTTCTTTATTAGTGAGACAAGTTATTGGTTCTTCAACGTACGTCACTGTTTTATTTGTCGTCTCCTTTTTATCCAAAACTGATTTTAAGGTATTAGAAGACTTATAGAATTTTCCTTTGATATACACGCCGTGCTTGGCAGGGGCTAAGATAATGTTTTGATTGCCCATAGATGGGTATCCTATAATTACAGCTGGATACATATCAATGGTTTGTACAACAACAAATGTATCGGCAAACGTGCGCTTACCGACCTTGAACTGAACATGAGTTACGCCTATTACATTTAATTCATTATTTCCTATACCCGAAAGCCTTACTCCGGACTTTTCTATAGGGAAGTTCGAAAACAACAAATGACGTGTCCTCAAATCCATGATATTATGTGGACTACCAGAGTCAAAAAATAATGTAAATGATCTGTGTTCTAAATTTACAGCATATAATGTTGGTCGTAACTCATTTTGGCTTATTATTGTATGAATTCCTTGCAAATCTACGGGAGCATGCACTGATTTATTTAATTCGGTCGTGTGTTTCATAGGAAAATCTATTGCCTCACAATGATCTGGTAAAACATTAAATGGATTATTCAATACTACTGATGTTGATATGAATGACCTTGACCCAACATCACTCTCTTCCCCACTGGAGTTAATTATGTGGTATTTGCTTTGCTCTGCACATTCTGAAAATTAGTCTGACCTTGCGAGTTCTGGTTTGACGACCCAGGATCAGCGTTATTCGAAGAACTATTTGTTTGTTTCTGATTTTGAACTACATTGACGTTTGGCTGTTTCTTCTTATTGAACTGAGGATTTTTCTTTTTATTTCCATATGGAACTGACTGTGGAATTGACTGT
>NC_090757.1:58066611-58176611 GCF_036898095.1 Palaemon carinicauda | reverse complement strand
ATATATATATATATATATATATATATATATATATATATATCTATATATCTATATATGAATCTATCTATATCCTATGGTAATGGTGGACCCCCAGTGGGAACTCGGCATTTTGGGTGGGGAAACAATATATAATGGTTAAACAAGCCTTTTCTTCTCTATACAATACCACCTTGGATGTATAATAAACAGAGGAAAAGACAAAACAGTATAACTGGAAAAACTTTGGAGGCGCCGTTGCAAAGGCTATGTCTCATGAAAATATACGGTAACCAGAACTGCCAACGTGTGATGTAGAGCAATACGGTAACCAGGACTGCCAACGTGTGATGTAGAGCAATACGGTAACCAGAACTGCCAACGTGTGATGTAGAGCTGCGGCAATGTTAGTGTAACATGCTAACATAAGCAGTGTTTTTCATTTATTTTTTGTCATTCTATTGTCGGTTGTAGTCGCTCTCGTTCGTTCGTTTGTACATAGCAGGTTTCGACCTTCTGCGCATAATCTTCCCCCCCCCCTGCGTATAGGTTCCACCTCCACCAATAGGATTTCTTCTTCTCTATCCGTCAAATTTAACTATTCGACTTCACACATTTATTCAAGTATATGACTTGAACCAATACAACTATTACCATCCCTTTTATGTAATACCCTCGTATACATATTACGTTTGTCCCCAGTACAGTGAGCCCTCGTTTATCGCGGTAGATAGGTTCCAGACCCGACCGCGATAGGTGAAAATCCGCGAAGTATTGACACCATATTTACGTATTTATTTAACATGTATATTCAGACTTTTAAAACCTTCCCTTGTACGTAGTACTGTTAACAAACTACCCTTTAATGTACAGAACACTTAATGCATGTACTACAGTACCCTAAACTAAAACAGGCACAAATATTAAAGGCGATTTTATATCATGCGATTCCTAAACACGCCAAAAAGCACGATAAAAAATGGCAACCAATGTTTTGTTTACGTTTATCTCTGATCATAATGAAGAAACAAACGCATTTACACATCTGTGTATGGGTTAGTTTTTGCATCGATTATATTGATTATACAGTATGTTGATTTTGTTATTACCAATGTTTTACTCAATTTTTCTTAGGACTTTCAAATGAAATGTTTTTCTTTATGACGCCGCCTGAAACGGCGGCGTCATGAAGTACGCTCCATCTTCGATCGTAATAAACAAACGAAGGCATTTAACGCGCATGAAAGTGATAAATAATGATATTACAGTTAAAGCTTTTAGAAAATATGTTATTACAAATATTATTTACCGTATCTATATAAAATCATACAGTACATACGTAGCAAAGCAGGAAAACAATTTACGAGAGAGAGAGAGAGAGAGAGAGAGAGAGAGAGAGAGAGAGAGAGAGAGAGAGAGAGAGAGAGAGAGAGAGAGAGAGAGAGTTGTTTTACATACGTAAATGTAAATTTTAAACAAAAGAATATGATAGGTTATAACATGTATATTCAGACTTTTAAAACCTTCCCTTTAACTTAATGCATACTAAACTAAAACAGGCACAAATATTAAAATGTTAGAATATTAAAGTAAAACATGTATAAAAAAAATAAAGATTGTTACTGTACTCACCACGAAAGAAGTTGAAGAAAAACTTGAATGATGATGGCGATGAATTTGCTGCACAGTAGAAATGATGATGATGAAGCTGATGATGTCTTCTACTGGGCAGCCAATGATAGTATTTTACGTGTCTTCAGACGAAGGTGTCTTTTCCTGGGACACCTCTTCAACTTCTTCCTGGGACACTTCTTCAATTTCTTCCGAAGGCGTAGTAGCAGGAGGAACTGGCTCTTTTTTGCGAGGCTGGAAGAATATTGTGATCGGAAGTTGCTGCCGCTGCTTCTTTTTTCGCTCGAAGAGCATCCTGTAGGGAATCATGATGTCATCGATCTTGTTGCAGAATTGCATAGAACGAACCATATCCTCGTCCCACTCTTGCAACATTTCTTTCACCTCCTTCACATGGTTGCAGAACTTGGCAAGCCGTTCTAATGTTAAGCCCGTTTCTTCGACATTTTCTTGGGTCTCTTCCTGCGTTTCACTGTCTTCTTCACTGGCCGATTTCGTCAGGTCTTCTAGGTCTGCGTCAGTTAGCGGCTGGGAATGGCAGTCCAACAACTCGTCGACGTCTTCAGTCGTCATGTCGCTAAACCCGTCACCTCCAATTATGGCAGCCAACTGCACAGATTTGCGTATTGCAGAGTGTTGAATCTCAGACGGTGTAAATCCCTCGTCATCGTAAACAATCTGGGGCCACAACTTCTTCCAGCTCGCATTGACAGTAGTAGGTTTCATTTCTTGCAGTGCCTTCTGGATGTTCTGCAGATACGTGGCTATTGTGTACTTCCGCCAGTACGCCTTCAAATTGAAAGTTTCATCTTCATCTTCTTGGGCAGCATCCACACACGCAACGAGGTCCGCCAAGGTATTCTTCGTGTAGAGGGCCTTGAACGCCCTGATAACCCCCTGGTCCATCGGTTGAATTAATGACGTGGTGTTGGGTGGCAGGAACTCAACCTGAATGCCCTCATGCGACAGATCAGTTGCGTGTCCACCAGCGTTATCCATAAGGAGAAGGATCTTAAATGGCAAGCCCTTCTCTACGAGATATTTGCTGACTTGTGGGATAAAACACTGGGGGAACCAGTTGGAGGTCAGCATCTTCGTAATCCATGCTTTTTGATTATGCATCCAGTACATGGGAAGGAGATTCTTATTTTTATTTTTCAAAGCGCGAGGATTTTTCGACTTGTAAATAAGCCCCGGCTTTAGAAAAAATCCAGCAGCATTGCCACACATCACAAGGGTTACGCGATCTTTGAACGCTTTAAAGCCAGAGGCTTTGGCTTCTTCTTTAAACAGGAAAGTTCGCGACGGCATTCTCTTCCAAAACAAGCCGGTCTCATCCATATTAAAGACTTGTTCCGGCTTGTATCCACCTTCAGCGATAATGTTCTTGAACGTCTCGTTCGCGTAAGTTTCAGCAGCGGTAGTGTCAGCGGAAGCAGCCTCCCCATGCAGGGAAACGCTTTTCAGGCCGAAGCGTTTCTGAAACTTCGCGAACCATCCTTTGCTGGCGGAAAAACGTTGTTTCTGAGGCTGGGAATCAGTGGATGTCCCTGGTTGAGGTTCATCTACATCATCATCTTCTTCAGCATGGTCGTCATCGTCGTCTTGAGGTTCCTTTGCCGCAAAATTCTCATACAAGCCCAAAGCCTTGGTTCGGATGGTGTTCGTATCCAAGGCTATGTTCTTCTTCCGGCAGTCGGCAATCCAGACTGCTAAAGCACCTTCCATACAGACGATCGTTTTATTACGCGTGGTAACGACTCACTTCGCTGATCTGCTAAAGGTGATGGCAGCCGTCTTTCTAATGTTCGCCTCGTCCTCCTTGATGTAACGAACGGTGGATTCGTTCACTCCAAAATGGCGGGCTGTGGCTGCGTAACTTCTGCCTTCTTTTAATATATCGAGAAGTGTCACCTTCTCAGCAATCGTCATCATCTTTCGGTGGCGTTTAGGCTCACTACCAGCCTTAGAAGCAGAACGCTTGGGAGCCATTGTACAGTAGGGGTTAAACAGAAAGTTCAACAAAAAGTTCAACTTAAAACAGTCATGCACAGCACAGATTAAAGTTCACAATAACGTAGCAGCATCTACCCGGCGAGAGAGCGGCGAACGAAGTGGCCGCGAAAAGATGCTGCGGGTTGGAGAAGCGGTCAAAACACCAATCACAGGCTAGATTTCAAAACTTGGGATCTGATTCGTCATCTATCAGCACTTGAACCAATCACAGTCTGTCTTACATGCTACGTAGTAGTTACCAATTCAAATACAAGGTACTACGTATGCAGCTTTACGTACGCTATTTTACGCTTGTTTTGTTGTAGGATATGTACGCTTATTCGAGATGTGATTTTTGCAACAAAGAATATTATTGGATGCAGTACTACGTACGTATACATACAAAAGATTCATGGAAAAGATGCACATCCATTACATTTGTAGTAGTAGCCATCAGCAGCCTTTCACCATTCAAATACGGTATGACTGCATCTGATTTGCGTTTCATGTTCGATTTAATTTTACTACGTACTGTATACTGAATTATCGTATGATCACATTCTCTTTTCGTGTTTTATTTCTTTCTGTACTGAATTATATGTCATATGTAATGCAATGAACCATCAGTAAGAGCATATATTACTAATTAGAGTATTAATGGAATTAACGAAATACAGTACGTATTTGGGGTCTTCATATATCGCGGTATTTTCGAAATTTCCGGAAAATCCGCGATATGTGTATATACATGCGTTAAGAAAAAAATCCGCGAAGTGGTGAATCCGCGATGGTCGAACCGCGAAGTAGCGAGGGCTCACTTTATTACTCGTTTTATTTCCGATACCTTATAAAATCACCTCGTTTTATATTCCCATCAAATATTATTTATCATACACTCCATTTTATCTTTCTATATTACTTTTATACATTTTGTTATTACCTTGTCACTCCCATATTTGACATAAATACTTGCTCTGGACAAGTTTGACATTCTGGTTCATTCATGTTTACTCTCTAGACTCCGTTGCTTTTCCGTCAACCAATCACGAACCCATACGTATGGAAAGTTTGCACAGGGGTCTTAATATTTCCCTACCCCCAACTTCCAACTAAACCTTTTTGGTGGAAACCTTTGTCCAAGTCAGGTCTTTGTTAGTTCAAGTGACGTCTTTTTGCGTATTTTACGATGGAAGTTTTAGAAAATTGTAACGACTTCAGTAATCCATACTTGAAAGTATTTTGGTGAATTCCAACGTTGATAATTTTCTTAAATCTCGTAATGTAATATACCAACTTTCGCAGTGTTCCAAGTGCAGTACTAAACTAAGGCAAAGAAGTTAAGACGCCACAGACTCACAGTCACAACATCCACGTGACCCACACATTTCGTCGTCATGGTCATAAGAGTAAGTCATTAATTGCTTTAATTTTAATGTGTTAGTTTTAAATATTAAACTTAGCCGGTGAATATATTAATAGCTGACGTCTCCGACGGCCCGACAGATTCCAAAAACTCGCGAGCGATCGCCATGAAGGTTGCGGGTGTGCCCACCAGCGCCGACTATCGGCCAGATACCGCATATACTTCTCAACTACTCCAGTTCTTCTCTGTCGGTGTCACCGACAACATTGGTTCCGCTCGCTCTAGACCTCGAGTTTTCTACCAAATTGGTGAAGTACTTTGTTTTGGTTGTTTTATTGGCTTTCGCTGTGTTGGTGTGTTTCTTCAATAAAACTCTTGAAACCTTTTTTGCTTTTGTTTTTTGTTGATGAACTTGGCTTTACTTTGGATTTTCTCTGGTTTTTCATAATGGCTGACCCTTCTCCTGTATATCGCAAATGTGCGAGAGATTGTAACAAACGTCTTCCGAAGGCCTCTATCGACCCTCATACTGTTTGTTCAAATTGCCGGGGTAAATCCTGCCAATTAGGAGATCGGTGTGAGGAGTGCGTGGTTTTGTCGGAATTCGAGTGGTTAGAGTATGAAAAGTATACTCGTAAGCTCGAAAGAGATAGGGTGAGGAGAAGCTCATCTAGATCTTTACAATTTTCCTCTTCCCATGCCCCTGAACCTAATCCTTCCCCTGTGGTGGTAGTTTCTGAACCCCCTATTAGCACTCATGAACCTTCAATGCGCGATATGTTTTTAGCGATTCAAGCATTAGGTGAAAAGGTTGAAACCTTAGCCTCGGACAGGAACCAGCTTATGTCCGATGTTAAGTTGTTAAAGTGTCAAAGTGCTAAAGTAGAAAATCAAAGTGGTAAAGTTGAAAGTGCGCAAAATGTGTTTAGTGTTGCGACCGAGGGTTCGTCTGTTCGTGTTTGTCGCTCCCCTAGTCCGAGACCTCTTTCAGGCTCCCCTGCACCAGGGAGAAGGAATGTCGTAGGACTTAAGGGAGCAAGAGGTGTAAACCGACGTACAGACGTTCCCTCTTTGGTATCAGACGTTTCTCATCAAGAACGTCCTTACCATAAGACGGGGGAGACTAAGTTCTCCTCGTCTTGCCGCATAAGAAACCTTGGCGTAAGGTTTCTAGACCCTTAAAGCGCAAGTCAGTCCCTTCAGGACAGGTCCAGCGTCCTGGCTGTAGCCATTGGGGCAGCTCTGA
Organism: Palaemon carinicauda; assembly: GCF_036898095.1. Classification (NCBI taxonomy): domain Eukaryota; kingdom Metazoa; phylum Arthropoda; class Malacostraca; order Decapoda; family Palaemonidae; genus Palaemon; species Palaemon carinicauda. Next base: position 58,170,399 of record NC_090757.1, on the reverse strand, counting down.
CCACTTGCAGTCATCGGATGGCTGTTCGCCTGTTAAGCGAAAACGTAACACGGAGTCCGAGGGTCTCGGTAGGTGCGATGATTCGCATGCACAGACGTTACCGACGTCACGGCCCGTTCCGACTCCGTTGACCCGAAGTGGGTTGTCCTGCGGGACATGCAGTCTAAACTTTCCTCCTTAATGGAAGATTACGAGCATGAACAGGTTCGCAATGATCCTTTGCTTGCGGTTCGCCAGTACGATAAGCGTGACTCTGGCCTTCAGCCGCCTAAACGAGTGTTTTCTCGTCCTTATGATGTTAGCGCTAACGTTTCTAGTGCTTTTAAACGCGATTCTGATCGTGTTCCTCGTCATTCACGTCAGTCACTTGACGTGGAACCCCCTTTGCCGCAGTCTCGAGCTGACGTTCAGCAGCTGTCACCGCAGCCCCGCACTGACGTTCGTCGACCGACTCCGTTGCCCCGACGTGACGTTGAGCGTCTGTCACCGCAGTCGGAGGTTGTTTGTCCTGCTCAGACCCTGCAGTCAATGCAGTCTCGATGTGATGTCGAACGACAATCAACTCAGGCTGTTGTTGTTTGTCCTTCACAAGACTTTCAATCTTTGCAGCCGCGGTGTGACGTCGTTTCCTCAGCTGTTGCTGCTGCTCCGTCGCATGTTGACATAGCCTGTCAAGCGTTGCCTCCTCGGTATGTCTCTCCGTATCGCGAGACTCGGCAGTTGTCGGACGTAGTTCCGTCGGATGAGGAAGTCGTTGATCCCCTTCCATCTGATGTTCCTTTGGGGACTTTTTCGGATGGAGAGGAGCCTAAAGTTGCTCAGCCCTCTCTTGATTTTAAGAAGATCATGCTTATTTTTAAGGAACTTTTTCCTTATCATTTTGTGTCTGCTGCTCCTTGTTCGCCACCATCAGAGTTCACGCTGGGCCTAGCTGCTTCGACTCCGTCGTTCACAAAGTTAGTGCTCTCTCGCTCTTCTAAGAGAGCTTTGCGTTTATTAGGCGACTGGTTAATGACCAGGAGGAGTTTGGGGAAGTCAGCTTTTGCTTTTCCCCCTTTTAAACTGGCTTCTCGCGCCAGCTTCTGGTATGACACGGGAGAAGTTCTCGGCTTGGGAGTACCTGCCTCTGCCCAGGGAGACTTCTCAAGCCTCGTAGACTCTCCTCGTCGTCTGGCCATGAGACGCTCGAAGGTTTGCTGGTCCTCTTCAGACCTAGATCATCTCCTCAAAGGAGTTTATCGGGCCTTTGAAGTTTTCAACTTTTTGGATTGGTCGCTGGGAGCCTTGAGCAGGAAGATCTCCTCAGCAGACCGTGATGTCTCTGTGCAAATTATGTCCTGCATGGACAAGGCTATCCGAGATGGCTCTAATGAACTCGCTGCTACTTTTACGGCAGGAGTTCTTAAGAAGAGGGAGAGACTTTGTTCTTTCCTGTCTGCAGGTGTCACTCCTTGTCAAAGGTCAGAACTAATCTTTGCGCCTTTGTCTTCTGCCCTGTTCCCGCAGCAGTTGATTAAGGATATCGCAGCGTCGCTAGTGCAGAAGGATACTCATGATTTGATGGCCACGTCTGCGCGTAAGGCTGTACCTTCATCCTCTTATGTCGTCAGACCTAAATTTGATACTCCAGCGACAAGGTTTATCCCGCCCTTTCGTGGCAGAGCTCCCAGTAAGGGAGGCTCTCGTGCCGATAGTAAGAGAGGTAAGAGGAGAGGATCTAAATCCTCCCGTGGCAGAGTCTGACTGCCCACGTCCTCAGACAGCAGTAGGGGCCAGATTGACCAACTTCTGACAGGCCTGGGAGAAGAGGGGTGCAGACCGGGAGTCTGTTTTGTTGCTAAAGGAGGGTTACAAAATACCTTTTGTACGGAGACCTCCTCTAGTAAAAGATCCGATAGACCTCTCTCCCAGGTATCGAGAGGAGTCGAAGAGACAGGCATTACATCTGCAGGTGTCTCAGTTGCTAGAGAAGGGGACGGTGGTGAAAGTCTCGGACCTTCAATCACCGGGGTTTTACAACCGTCTCTTCCTAGTTCCAAAGCATACAGGAGGTTGGAGGCCGGTGCTGGATGTCAGTGCTCTCAACGTGTTTGTTGTCAAAACAAAGTTTACGATGGAGACCACCAAATCCGTTCTAGCAGCAGTCAGAGAGGGAGACTGGATGGTCTCTCTCGACTTGCAGGATGCGTACTTCCACATTCCTATACACCCAGATTCTCAGCCGTATCTAAGGTTTGTATACAGGAATGTGGTGTACCAATTCCGAGCACTGTGCTTCGGCCTCAGCCCTGCTCCTCTGGTTTTTACGAGGCTCATGAGAAATGTAGCAAAATTCCTACATTTGTCGGGGATCAGAGCCTCCCTGTACCTGGACGACTGGTTACTCAGAGCGTCGTCCCGTCATCGCTGTCTGCAGGACCTACAGTGGACGTTGGATCTTGCAAAGGAGTTGGGCCTATTGGTGAACATAGAGAAGTCTCAGCTGACTCCCTCCCAAACGATTCTCTATTTGGGGATGGAGATACAGAGTCTAGCTTTTCGGGCTTTTCCGTCTGCCAACAGGATAGAGCAAGCTTTACTCAAAGTCCGTCTCATGCTAGAGAAAGACCATTGCTCTGTGAGAAGCTGGATGAGCCTCCTAGGGACGCTTTCATCCCTGGAACAGTTTATCTCTCTAGGGAGACTTCACCTACGCCCTCTCCAGTTCCATTTAGACTCCCATTGGAACAAGGAGAAAACTTTGGAGGCGGTCTCGATCCCGATCTCCGAGCCAGTCAAGACTTGCCTGAACTGGTGGGACAGCAATATAAGACTTCGAGAAGGTCTGTCTCTGGCAGTCAAGAACCCAAACCATGTGTTATTTTCAGACGCGTCGGATTTGGGTTGGGGGGCGACTCTGGACAGTCTGGAATGCTCGGGTCTTTGGACGGCAGACCAGAGGAGCCTTCACATCAACTGCAAGGAGCTGTTGGCAGTCCATTTAGCATTGACGAGTTTCGAGAGTCTGCTTCGAAACAAGGTGGTAGAAGTGAATGCGGACAATACCACGGCCTTGGCTTACATCTCCAAGCAAGGAGGCACTCCCTCCCACGCTCTTTTCGTCATCGCAAGGGACCTCCTCATCTGGTCAAAAGATCGAAGCATCTCACTGTTGACGAGGTTCGTCCAAGGGAAGTTGAACGTCTTGGCGGACTGTCTCAGTCGGAGAGGTCAGGTGATCCCTACAGAGTGGACCCTCCACAAGGATGTGTGCAAGAGTCTTTGGATGACTTGGGGTCAACCCACCATCGATCTCTTCACGACCTCGCTGACCAAAAGGCTCTCGACTTATTGCTCTCCAGTCCCAGATCCAGAGGCGGCCCACATAGATGCCTTTCTGTTGGACTGGTCTCACCTGGACGCTTACGCATTTCCACCGTTCAAGATCCTCAACAAGGTGTTGCAGAAGTTCGCCTCTCACGAAGGGACAAGGTTGACGTTGGTTGCTCCCCTCTGGCCCGCGAGAGAGTGGTTCACAGAGGTACTTCTATGGCTGGTAGACGTTCCAAGGAGTCTACCTTTACGGATGGATCTCTTACGGCAGCCTCACGTAAAGAGACTTCATCAAAGCCTCCCCGCGCTTCGTCTGACTGCCTTCAGACTATCGAAAGACTCTCAAGAGCTCGAGGATTTTCGAAGGAGGCAGCCAGAGCGATTGCGAGGGCTAGGAGATCCTCTACAATCAAGATCTACCAGTCGAAGTGGGAGGTATTTAGAGATTGGTGCAAGTCCTCCTCTATTTCCTCCTCCAGTACCTCTGTAGCGCAAATTGCGGATTTTCTCCTGTATCTGAGAAATGGTCGCTCCCTCTCTGCTTCCACCATTAAAGGCTACAGAAGCATGTTGGCTTCTGTTTTCAGGCATAGAGGCTTGGATCTTTCAAATAACAAAGATCTCCAAGACCTCCTTAAGTCTTTCGAGACCTCTAAGGAGCGTCGTATTTCAACTCCTGCTTGGAACTTAGACGTGGTCCTACAGTTCCTAATGTCAGACAGGTTTGAGCCTTTAAATTCAGCCTCCCTGAAGGATCTTACCCTCAAGACACTTTTTTTGGTGAGCTTGGCTTCGGCTAAAAGGGTCAGTGAGATCCATGCTTTTAGTAAGAACATCGGCTTCTCGACGAATAAAGCTATATGTTCTCTTCAACTTGGTTTTTTGGCCAAGAACGAACTTCCGTCTCGTCCTTGGCCTAAATCTTTTGAAATACCTAGTCTTTCAGAGATCGTAGGTAATGAAGTTGAAAGAGTGCTGTGCCCCGTTAGAGCTCTTAAGTTTTACTTGTCTAGAACTAAACCAATACGAGGTTGTTCTGAGGCTTTATGGTGCTCCTTTAAGAAGCCCTCATTGCCCATGTCTAAGAATGCGTTATCTCACTTTGTTAGACTTTTAATCCGGGAGGCACATTCTCATTTAAGTGAGAAGGATCGTAGTTTGCTTAAGGTCAAGACTCACGAAGTGAGAGCAATAGCGACTTCGGTGGCTTTTTAGCAAAATAGATCCCTTCGAAGTATTATGGACGCGACCTTTTGGAGGAGCAAGTCAGTGTTCGCTTCATTTTACTTAAAAGACGTCCAGACTCTTTTTGAGGACTGCTACACACTGGGTCCATTCGTTGCAGCGAGTGCAGTAGTGGGTGAGGGTTCTACCACTACATTCCCTTAATCCCAATATCCTTTTAATCTTCTCTTGAAATGTTTTTAATCTTGTCTTGGGTTGTACGGAAGACTAGGAAGTCTTTCGCAATCTTTTTGGTTTGGCGGGTGGTCAAATGTTGTTTCTTGAGAGCGCCCAGATTAAGGGTTTTGATGAGGTCCTGTTATAGGGGTGTTCGCCCTGGATATAACAGCTCCTGGGAGTCTTTCAGCATCCTGAGAGGATGGCTGGGCTTCGTGAGGAAAGCAGACTAATGAGGCAGAGTAATCATCAGAGTCAGCTTCCTTACCAGGTACCTATACTTAAGTTGGTTTTTTATGAAATATTTGTCAAAAAACTCTTGAGCATATACGCCTTTATTGTATTAATACTGGTCTCTAACCACCACCATGGGTGTGAATCAGCTATTTATATATTCACCGGCTAAGTTTAATATTTAAAAATGATATTTTGATTATAAAATAAATTTTTGAATATACTTACCCGGTGAATATATAATATTAAAGGCCCTCCCTTCCTCCCCGATAGAGACCCAGCGGACTGAGAAGAACTGGAGTGGTTGAGAAGTATATGCGTTATCTGGCCGATAGTCGGCGCTGGTGGGCACACCCGCAACCTTCATGGCGATCGCTCGCGAGTTTTTGGAATCTGTCGGGCCGTCGGAGATGTCAGCTATTTATATATTCACCGGGTAAGTATATTCAAAAATTTATTTTATAATGAAAATATAATTTTTATTATATTTTGTTAGAGTGTGAAGCTCAACATTACCGCTTGCCAGTACATACGAGCTTGATGTTTTACTTTCGTGCGAGTGAAGCGAGCCAGTGGCGGAACAAGAGCCATTATATATAGTGTGACTAATGTTATCGTAACAGTGCTAACGTTATCATAACGTGAGTGAAGTGACACGGATTAACATGATATACAGTATATAACAAAAGACATTATGTTGGTTTTGTGACCTGGGAACTTCTAGATTAGGTTAGGTAGGTTTGTCAGGTTCTGTACCCTTTTTGTACCTTTTTATATCTTTTTATATATTGTGTAAAGGGTATATGGAAAAATTCTTGCTAATGTTATCGTTCGCAGTACATACATGAGTGAAGTGACACGGAATTTGAACAAGTCATTATATTTAAACATTTTAACAAAATATATACAGTATAATAAAATACATTATATTTAAACATTTTAACAGAAATTATATGTTTTCCTGTACAAAATAACGTGATTTAACCGGTTTTCACCTCCATTTCATCCATAATAACGGCAACCAGTTCGGCTACTTAAAGTTAGTCGAATTGGTTGTTCTGTTGGGTTGCGGTTGAAAAGAAGGTCAAATTCGGTCAAATTACGTTATTTACTACAGGAAAACATATTTTTCGGCTCAGGCCATGTCGCTGATGGAAGGTTCCTTTAGTAGCTTCCCAAGGTTATATATGACTACAGTGGATATTCCCAGAGAATTAAACTACTGTAAAGGTTTCCAGAATTCTAACTTTTGGTGCGAGTACCCTTAAGGTTGCACTTTAGGATATCGCATAATAACAGGGGACGTATTCTTGACACCCCACATAGCGTTTACGCTTCGATGGGGAAATTAGTGGCAAGATATGGGAGGAGCCGTTACAAAGTTCACCTCCGTTACTGTTATGGGCACTCGGATGACGTCATATGCGTTGGGCCATCTTGCTCACGTCATCACCGCCCGCCAACTCCATTCCTTTTGTAGTAGCGTCTTTGACCAGGTGTTTTTCCCAGTTGTTTCGCTATTTACTGCAGCCATGTCGCAATCTTCAACCTCTTCTGTCTCTGGAAAGTTTAGTATTTACTTCTCATACTGTATAAATTAGCTCTGGCCGTAAAGTAACGTTTTTCTCGAAATATACTGTGTTTTGTGGCGGAGCTATTGCCTAACCGGAGGCGTCGCCGACGCTGTCGTTTGCACGCATGCTTTATTTAGTTAGCCAGAATGACTGTCCCGGTTTCTTAACTAATTATCAGTATTAGTTATTTAGTCTTCATTGCTAGGAAATAGTTATTTGTTCTGTAACTGAAATACAAACCACGCTATTTACATGGGGTAATTACTTCGGCGTAGCTGAATGACGAGCCATAAGAATTTTAACGAGAGTTTACTACCCCTCCGCTAGTTAGCGGGGGGTAGGGAGGGATAGCTTGCTACCCCTCCCCCCTCACACACAGTGCGAACTCCACTTTACTTTTGGCTCGGATGGCGATCGGATGTCTCCGCTCCCATCCTCACTTGACGGCCATTATTGTTTTGTCTTTTTAACTTACCTTTTCTTACACTTATTATATTTAAACATTATTGATGTTTATATATATTCTTGTGTATAGAATATAGTAAGTTTCCTTTGCTTTCAGTGTTGTGCGGTGTGTGTTGTGTACGTCTACGAAAGTGATCGCCGGCTTAGCCCTAGGCCACCACGATTCTCTTCTTGGTCACGGCCGTTCACTCCTAGGCCACCATGGTTGCCTTCGTGGAGTACGGCCCCTCTCTCGAGGTCGTTCACCTCTTACTCCGTACTACAGCTACGATAGCTTCTCGGGCCGAGTCGCTATTTCGTTTTATTTGTCTCAATTTTTATGAATATAATTGTATTTTTAACTTTTCAGCTCGGGGAACACGTCCCTTCGGGGGTCTGTGATGCTTGGAACATTCAAAGTCAGTTGCATAATTATAGTTGTTATAATTCTGCTTTGTTAAGTTTTTCGTCCCCCCCCCTCACCCGTGCATGTCAGTGGGGGAGGAGGGCGCATACTTACTTTCGTTCTTATGTTTTACTTTCCCTCAGGGTTTCTCTTCGGAGTTTCACCCGGGGGAATTTCTGTTAAATAATTATTCATTTTTTATTTCCCAGTTTACAATGCTGTTTCTTCGTGCCTGTAGTGTGCCTTCGAAGCTGAGCTGTCTTGTTTATGCCTGGGGAGTCTGCTGTCGCCGCCGTCTCTCTAGGACATTGTCAGGGGCGTTCCCTTCTCTTAGAAGTTCCCCCGTGACTACTATCAGCTCTTCAGTGCATCCTAGAACGATAAGGAGGTTCGCCTCCAGGGTAGTTAGTTAACTTAACTTCTTACCTTTTCCTGGTCCTTAGGCGGTTATGCTCTTGGGGCTGAGCGACCGCCCTTGTAACTTGCTCTCGGGGCTGAGCGGTTGCAAGGCCGGACCATGATACTAGCGACTATGCTCTCGGGGCTGAGCGGTCGCTTCTGCAGCTACGCTCAAGGGGCTGAGCAGCTGCAAGATCAGTCTTGCCCTCTCGCGTTCGCGAGGGTGGCCGCGATAAGGGCTCCTTTTCGGAGGATTGCTCCTTTTGTCTCTTCTACGAAGTGTCTCCTCCCGTTCACGTGAGAGGACACTCACAGAGACTCCTCTCCGGAGGATTATTCCTGTTTACATCAGCTGATCTTACGGCCCTTGGGGGCTCCATCACCAGTCTCTTCTACGAAGTGCTCACCTCTCTCGTTCGCGAGAGAGGCCACTCATAGAGACTCCTCTTCGGAGGATTGTTCCTGTTGAAACAGCTTGCTGTTGAGTCACTAACACTTCGGTGTTTGGTGACAGGGAAACTTCGTTTTCTCTTTTTCCCTGACCCTTCGGGGTCTCGGAGCTTTAGTTACGCAGATCCATCGGGCTCTCGTAACTTTAGTCACTTCTACACTTCGGTGATTAGTGACCGGGAAACTTCGGTTTCTCGTTGCGCTAACGCTTCGGGGTCTCGCAACTCAACCCCTCGGGGCCTCGCTACTCAGGCTACGTTAGACCTTTGGTCTCTCGTGCCCTCAGTGGACCTGCTGACCTGCCGTATCCGTTCCTGACTGCTGATGCGCTTTGGGCGCCCACGCTCCCCGTTATCCAACGGGCTCCTCCCTCCGGGGCAGGAGAGGCTTTCTCACACCGTGAGTAAGTCCCTTAAGCGCCAGGTATCCCCTGCGCGCCAATGTTCCCTTGCGCGCTAGCGCTCGGCTGCTGTTCCTGCTGTTCCTGAGACTGCCGTCCAGAGACACCCTGTTCTAGAGGCTGCTACCAACGTTCCCTACGCATTAGCGCATATCGTTGGAGTTCCTGAGATAGCGCACAGGCGCTCACCAGCGGTTCAGCCTGCGGTGTCTCCAAGTCTCTTCTATGAAGGACACCTCTCCCGTTCGCGGGAAAGGTCCCTCACAGAGACCACTCCTCGGAGTGTTTAGCAGTACTTCCAGTTGATCGTCGGCTCTCTGAAGCAGACCTGCCTTGGTCCTCTTCAGGGGATGCCCTCCCTTTTAGGGACACATCCCAGTTCCTGATCTACGAGTTAGCTGATCTTTCAACCTAGCGCCGCGTCTCCGACGATCTTCTGTTGCGTTCTAGACGCACAAGGGCTGACGATCTTCACTCGCTCGTAAGCGCCGAAGATCGTCTGCATGCGGGATGGTTTCCCACGCGCGATCTTCGAGGCCTTTCCCGTGCGCGATCGTCAAAGATCGTTAGCCGACGATCTTCTGATACACGCTAGGCGCGCAAGCGCCGACGATCTTCATAACGCGCGTAAGCGCCGAAGATCGTCCCACGCACGGGATGGTTTCCTGCGTGCGATCTTCGAGGTCCTTCCGCGCGGGATCATCGATGACCGTTAGCCGACGATCTTCTGATCTGCGCTAGGCGCGCAGGCGCCAACAAGCTTCATATCGCGCGCAGGTGCCAACGATCTTCATATCGCGCGTAAGCGCCGAAGATCGTTCCGCGCGCGGGAAACCATCCCGCGCGGGATCATCGAGGTTCGTCTGCGTGCGGGATGGTTGCCCTCACGCGATCATCGCGGATTATCCGCGCGCGGTTTCCCTCTCGTCCACGCGTGGGATGGTTGCCCGCGCGCGATTGTCACGGATCGTCCGCGCGCAATCGTCGTAGATCGTCCGCGCGCGGGCACCAAGGGTTTCCCGCGCGCGATTGCCGACTATCTTCTCTGCCGCGCGAGCGCCAACGATCTTCGCACACGCGTATGCGCCGAAGATCGTCCGCGCGCGCGCAATCGCCGACGATCGTCTTACATAGCCGGAGATCGTACGTGCGCGGGCACCAATGTTTTCCTGCTCACAATCGCCGACGATCTTCTCTCGCGCTAGCGCCGACGATTTTCGTACACACGTAGACGCCGAAGATTGTCCGCGTTATTTCTTCCGCGCGCGGGATGGTTTCCCGCTCGCAAGCACCGGCGATCTTCTGTCGCTGAGATCGTCCGCGCGTGGAATGGTTTCACACGCAATCGCCCACGATCTTCTTTCGCGCACAAGCGCCGACGATCTTCATACGCGCGGAAGCGCAGAGGATCGTCCATGCGGGCACCGATGGTTCCCCCCGCGCGATCGCCGATACGCCCATGCGGGTACGCGTGCGCACGAGCGCGGTTATCCTGCTACGCACGTTTCATTCACGCATTACCCAGAACTGTGCCTTTCGCGCGACGACGCACTGTTCTCCAACATGATAACGCCCGAATTACATTAGGGATTCTGGCGGTCAGGCCCCCTTCGCGTTCCCCTCCCCGCAGCGCAGTGCAGTGCCCTCTCCGGAGGAGGGGAGGTTTCCGGACAGGTCAAAGGCCTCTTCTCCCTTCATTGCAGATTCTCTACGGGCGAATCCCCATGTGTCAACTCCTCCAAGTTATCGAACGATCCTCTTCCCTCCAGAGGGACTATCTGACAGCGCGACGGTCGGGTAGCAACCCTGGTTGGACGCCGTTGTCAGAGCCCTTACGCAGGCGATGAGCCTGTGCTTTCTGACTGGGGTCACTAATCAGTAGCAACTACCTCCCCCCCTGAAGAGGGAGAGAGGAATCCCTGACATGGCAGCCCCTCCAAGGACTATCCTGTCTCTTCGCGAGTCCTTACGCAGGCTCCTATCCCTCCTCAGACTTCCTCCCCCTCCCCTGCGGATGAGCATTCCCCATCCCCAGGAGGGTCGGAAGATCCGGTCCTCTCCCTTATCACACCAAAGGGGGAATCCCCGCCTCTTCCTGAGAAATCTTCTCGTGCGGAAGGGGCGAAAGCCTTACATCCTTCATTGCTGGAGCCCTGTTTCCCTCTTAGGAGGGAACCGAAGGCCCAGTCTTCCACAAGGACCCGACAGGAACCAGATGTACCCTTGGAGCATGTCTACGAGTCTCCCCAGGAAGAGCCTCCGGGGACGGGAGACCTCGCTGCCAGTCCATCAGGAGGAGAGCTCCAGGGGTCGGAACTCGCGTTCTGGCAGGTCCTGACCCTCGGGAGGAACCTCAAGGGGACCCCAGACCCAGGGATTCCTCCTCGTAAAGGGAAGGATACGGTCTGGGACCGAATCGACGCCACCCAAGAACTCCCTAGGGCTGGTGCAGCTTTGCCCTGGTCTCAGGGAATGAAGAGCGCCAGAGACAAGGCCGAGGGCCAGCTCTCTGAACTTGCCTCCTTCAATAGATCCGGTCGGTAACGAGCCCCTCCCTCCTCCCTGGGTAGGGATCGGTAACGAGCCCCTCCCTCCTCCCTGGGTAGGGATCGGTAAGGGGACGGGCCTTCCGGGCAGAAGTCCAGACCATGTTGAAGATGCGCTCCCTCCAAGAGGTTGCCAATGGGTCCCTAGGCTTCTTTAACCGACTCCTCCCTGGGAGAAGGCGGCTGGAGACCGGTCATCGACCTCTCGACTCTGAACGGGGTTGTCAAACAGTCTCCGTTCAGCATGGCGATGGCAGACACGGTCAGTCTTGCGGTGAGACCACAAGACTTCATGTGTACACTGTACCTGTAGGACGCGTACTTCTAATCCCGGTCCACCCGTCTTCAAGGAAGTACTTTGGATTTTGCCTGGAAGACAGATATACCAGTTCAGGGTACTGTGCTTCGGTCTCTCCACAACACCTCAAGTGTTCGCCGAAGCTTCCACTCTGATCTCTTCATGGGCTCACAGGATCGGCATCCGTCCCCTCCATTTCCTGGGCGACTGGCTGATCCTAGCAGACTCGAAGGCAACCCTTCTTCGCCTTCGGGACAAGTTCCTCGGACTTTGCCAAGTTCTAAGGATCATGGTGGTCCTCGAGGAGTCCTCCCCGCAACCCTCTCAGAGTCTGGTATACCTAGGCATGGTCTTAGACACCAATCTCCCGAAGCCTTCCCTTCGGACAACAGGATAGCAAGGCTGAGGAAGGTCGCGAGACCTTTCCCCACACGAGAAGAGCCTCCAACCCAAGCGTGGTTACGTCTCTCCTCCCTGGCCCGTCTGGTTTCCAACTGTCGCCTCAGGATGAGTTCTCTTCAGCGGCGACTCAGGGCGCGGTGGAGTCAGGGACACGACTCCCCGGACGCCGGGATCCCTAGGGGACTACCGGAACAGTCGGATCCCCGTGGTGGGAAGCAGACGAGAATCTACAAAGGGAGTGGACCTTCTCGTCCTCCCCCCAGACTTGATGCTGTTTTCGGACGCGTCAAAGAAAGGGGGGGGGGCACGTTCTGAACCATGGGACCTCAGGCCGGTGGTCAGAACCAGGAGAGTATCTTCTCTAGACCTACTAGAGATGAAGACCGTGCTTCTGGCACTTCAGTAGCTCCACCAAGCCTGGCGGACTACTCTGTGGTTGAGAGGATCAACAACACCACAGTGATGGCTTACATGCTTAGGCAGGGAGGTACTTTTTCAGTACAGCCATCCCATCCTGCAGTAGAGATACTGAGATGGCCCGAGTCCCCCTCGTTCACCCTGGCAGCTCGCTTTATTCCAGGCAAAGGAATGGGCTCGCCGACAGTCTGAGCAGTGCGACACAGACACCAGATACCGAGTGGTCTTTGGATCCTCAAGTAGCTTACAAAGTCCTGACTCGGTGGGGCTCCCCTCTGTGGACCGGCTTGCTACAGTGCTGAACGGCAAGCTCCCGCTGTACTGCTCCCCGGTCCCGGACCCCAAGGCCCTCTGGTAAGATGCCTTCCAGCAACGGTGGGACAACATCGATGTGTTCGCCTTCCCCCGTTCTGGCTGTTGAGGAGAGTACTCTACAAGGCCAGAGTACCGGTCAGTCACTCAATGACCTCCTTAGCTCTGCTAGGGCCCCTCGCAGGATGGCTCACCAGTCCCTCTGTAACTCCTTACGGAGCCTCCGAGGGAACTCCCTCCACGTCACGGGTTACTCACACAACCACATGCCAACATCCTCCACAAAGCCGTAGCTTCGCTTCAGCTTCACGCCGGGAGACTATCCAGCATCTCCTCAAAGAGAGAGGATTTTCGCAACAAGTTGTGAAAAGGAGGTCTGGACACCTGCGCAAGTCTTCCGCAGTAGTCTCCCAGGCGAAGGGGCGAGTTACTGGGGTCGGTGTCGTGGAGAGGGTATCCCTCCACACGATGCCACTTCCAGCATAGCGGAGCTCCTCATGTATTTGCGGGATGAAATGTGCCTTTCAGTTTCGGCTGTGAAAGGCTATCTCTCAGCCTTAGGTCTCGCCTTCAGGCTCAAGGGATAGACATTTCTCCCTCGCTGGAACACTCTCTCCTCATACGAAGCCATGTCCTCTCCTGCCCTCAGTCGGGAGTGAGACCTCCTCCTTGGAACGTGGTTTGAGTCCTCAAGTCTCTAAAGAGACCTCCCTACGAACCACTACGTAAGGCCCCAGATCACCACTTTACCGGGTAGACAGTGTTCCTGCTAGCCTTATCCTCGGCCAAGCGAGTTACATGGTCTCTCATACGACATCGCCCATTTAAGGTGATAGGGGGAGGTAACGTTCAGGTTCGTCCCTGAGTTTTGTTGCCAAGACTCAAAACCTTGGAGTGCCGGACCCGCGGTTCGACTCTTTCCAGGTTTCAAGTCTCCGTCCTGTAACAGATGACCCAGACCATCTCCTACCTTGCCAGTAGGGAATCTGAGGTGATGTCTTAAGAGAACAGCTGCAGTTCATCCCCAGGTTGAAGCCTCGTTCGTGGACACTGGGAAAACGTAGAGAAGGGTCACCAGGAATACCATCTCAGCCTGGATTTGCAGGGTGTTACACCTGGCCTTGAATCCTGACCCGTCTCCGTCACATCGCCCTAGAGCGCATGATGTCAAGGGCGTAGCTACGTCCCTGCCCTTCATGAAGTATCATTCAGTGACGCAGGTCCTGCAAGCGGGGGTGTTGAAGCGTCAGACCACCTTCACAGCCCCTTACTTGCAAGACATGACCCACAGGAGGCTCGATACGTTTTTATCGACCCTGTGGTGACTGCACAACAGCTGGTCTAAACCTCAGGCTCCTTAATGGACAAGTAGCAGAAGGTTGAGGGCATTGTTACCTGGTGTTAGTCTGCATGAATGAAAAGATCTGTCTGGCCCTTATTCTTTTCTTCATCCTCTCCTCCCTTGGAGAAAGCAGCATCCTGGGTTCTCTGCACAGCTGACCTCAAACCACTGCAGGTAGACCATGCTTCGTTGTGTTCCTAGTATTAAGTGTAATACTGTCATGTCCCCATACCCTGACGAGGTGGTATTGGGAGAGTCCTAGCCTAGACTTCCTTCTGAGGAACTCCTGGTCAACTGCCTAAGACAAGTCACTTTTCACCTTCGCACACACCTTACGTAGGCTGCGGCAGTTTCACAACCGCTAGCGAGGAGCAGGGATTCCCTATTGTCCGAGTACTTAATCGCTCGAATATGGAATCCCCGGGCAAGCCAAAGCCAGTATGGCCGGGACTTACCACCCTTCCTAAGGGTTAAGTCACCCCATGTAAATAGCGTGGTTTGTATTTCAGTTACGGAACAAATGACAAATTCGTAGATAATTTGTATTTTTTAAGTATTAAACTTAGCCGGTGAATATATAATAGCTGACGTCTCCGACGGCTCGACAGATTCCCAAAAACTCGCGAGCGATTGCCGTGAAGGTTGCGGGTGTGACCACCAGCGCCGACTATCGGCCAGATACCGCATATACTTGTCAACATCTCCAGTTCTTCTCTGTCGGTCTTGTCGACAAGTTGGTTCCACTCGCTTTATGACCTCGAGTTTTCTACCGAATTGGTGAAGTACTTGGTTTTGGTTTTATTGCTTTCGCCGTGTTGGATTATTCGATTCTATCTTCAAAAGAAATGCTTTTGAAAGGAGAGGAAAAGTGTTTTGCCCTTGCTTTTTTTTTTTATCTCTGGTTTTTCCATAGAGAAAAGATGGCCGACCCTTCCCTCAGTGTACGGAAGTGTGTTTAAGGCTTTTAGTAATTATTTTATCACTTTATAAATTATTGTTGATATTTATAGATTTTCCTCTGTATATTTTATATCTCACCCGCCTTTATTAGGCCTCTTCGATTAGCTTTCCATTTAACATCAAGATAAATTTTATGTTTTGTTTATATGCGGCCTTTACCTATTCCTTGTAGGCGGTCCTAACTTGGAAAACGAAGTTAAACAACGTTGAGCCCATTCAACTTTTATTTTTGTTAAGTTTAAATCAATTGCTCTGTAAGAGTTATGAAATGAATATTTTTTAGAAAATATTTTAAGAAATATATTCTTTGAACAGTCTTCGTGCTGTTTTTTTCAAAGATGAACTAACGTTTGGTTTATTTATGCTACGCAGTTTGCGCTCTATCGTTACGATAGAGAAAGAGAGAATCACGGTTTCACTTTGCAGAAAGAGTAAATCGATTTTGACGTTTTGTTCATTCTTCTTTCAAACTGAAGTGTTTTAGATACTAATTTAAAGGAACTTGTTAATTTTCAATTTCTTAGTCCTTTCAGTTTTTTCCTTTGGTCAAATAACCTGTTTATTGACGAAGGGTGAGTGGGCCATTCTCTTGTGTGTGACAAGAGAGAGAGAGAGAGAGAGAGAGACGGAGAGAGAGAGAGAAAGAGAGAACGATCCGATCTTTATTCTCGTCCCAAGTCTCTGTACAAGGAGTTTGGGAGCGAGTAACGTTGTTCTCGATTCAGTTTTTTTCTCTTGTCCCAAGTCTCTGTACGGGGAGAGAGGATAAAACGTTTTAGTTTTTATTCTCGTCCCAAGGCACTGTACGGTGAGAGATTGAAAACGTAGTCCTTAGTGAACTAGTGTTTAGTCTCCTCCCCAGTCACTGATCTTTTTAACATTATATATTTCCGTTTTATTAGATATATATGTATATGTTTATTGATTTTTGCATGTGTGTTTCATTTTGTACTAATGTGCTTACATTATACGACTCATTTTGCAATTCTAACCTTTTGATGTAAGGGAGAATTGCGTGCTTCAGGTAGAAATCAGTTTTATTCATGCCTAATGTGAAATTATTGAAAAATACGATATCAGTGAAGTAAGTGCAAAAAACATGTTCTGTGTTGCGGAGGGTTCGTTTGTTCGTGCTTGTCGCTCCCCTAGTCCGAGACCTCTTTCAGGCTCCCCTGCACCAGGGAGAAGTAATGTCGTAGGACTTAAGGGGACGAGAGGCTTTAACCAACGTACAGACGTTCCCTCTTTGATATCGGACGTTTCTCGTCAAGGTTTCTAGACCCTTGAAGCGAAAGTCAGTCCCTTCAGGACAGGTCCAGCGTCCTGGCTGTAGCCATTGGGACAGCTCTGACCCTTTGCAGTCGTCGGAAGACTGTTCGCCTATTAAACGCAAGCGTAACACGGGGTCCGAGGGTCGCGGTAAAGGCAATGTTTTGCCAACACAGACGTTACCGTCGTCTCGGCCCGTTCCGACTCCCGTTGATCCGAAGTGGGTTGTCCTGCGGGACATGCAGACTAAGCTTGCCTCCCTTATGGAGGAGTATGACGTTGAGCAGGTTCGCGATGATCCTTTGCTTTCGAGTCGCCGTTACGCTGAACGAGACTCTGGCCGTCAGCCGCCCAAACGAGTATTTACTCGTCCGTTTGACGTTAGTGCTGACGTTTCTTGTACTTTGAAACGTGATGTCAGTAGTTTTTCACGTCAGTCACGTGACGTGGATCCTCCCTCGCTGCAGTCTCGTGTTTCGCCGACCGGCTCCGTTGCCTCGACGTGACGTTGAGCGTCAATCACCGCAGTCGGAGGTTGTTTTGCCTGCTTTGTCTATGCAGTCAAGGCAGTTCCGACGTGACGTCGAGCGTCAATCAACTTCAGTTGTTGTTGTTGGTCAGTCACAAGGATTTCAGTCCTTTCAGCAGCGGCGTGACGTCGCTTCCTCTACTGCTACTGCTGCTCCTTTGCTTGTCGACATTGCCTGTCAAGCGTTGCCGCCGCGGCAGGTCTCTCCTTTTCATGAGACTCGGCAATTGTCGGACGAGGTTCCTTCAGATGAGGAAGTTGCTGATCCCCCTCCAACTGATATTCCTTTGGGGACTTTGTCAGACGGAGAGGAGCCTAAAGCTGCTCAGCCCTCTATGGACTTTAAAAAATCATGCTGATTTTTAAGGATCTGTTTCCGGACCATTTTGTAACTGCTGCTCCTCGTTCGCCTCCGTCAGAGTTTACGCTAGGCCTAGCTACTTCGAAGCCATCGTTTTCTAAGCTAGTGCTCTCTCGCTCTTCTAAGAGAGCTTTACGTTTGCTAGGCGACTGGTTGATCACCAGGAGGAGTTTGGGGAAGACAGCCTTTGCTTTCCCTCCTTTTAAACTGGCTTCTAGAGCGAGCGTCTGGTATGACACGGGAGAAGTTCTCGGCTTGGGAGTTCCTGCCTCTGCCCAGGGAGACTTCTCAAGCCTCGTAGACTCTCCCCGTCGCCTGGCCATGAGACGCTCCAAGATTTTATGGTCGGCTTCAGAGCTAGACCATCTCCTGTTAGGAGTTTTTTTTTCGAGCGTTTGAAGTTTTTATTTGTTGGATTGGTCCCTGGGAGCCTTAAGTAGAAGGTCTCTCCAGCTGTCAATGTATTGCTGTACAATTATGTCATGCATGAACAAGGCTATCAGGGATGGCTCCAATGATCTGACAGCCACGTTCACTGCAGGAACAAGGCTATCAGGGATGGCTCCAATGATCTGGCAGCCACGTTCACTGCAGGAGTACTTAAGATGTAAGTGCGCTCAATGTGTTCATTGTCAAGACAAACTTCACGATGAAGACTACCAAATCTGTCTTGGCAGCAGTAAGGGAAGGCGACTGGATGGTCTCTCTCGACCTTCAGGATGCATACTTCCACATCCCGATTCATCCAAACTTTCAACAACATCTGAGGTTTGTGGACGGGAAAGTAATGTACCAATTTCGAGCACTGTACTTCGGCCTCATTCCTGCTCCTCTTGTTTTTACAAGGCCCTTGCAAAATGTAGCAAGCTTTCTACATTTTTCGAGGATTCAGAGCCTCCCTTTATTTTGACGACTGGCTAATCAGGGCGTCGTCATTATATCGCTGTCTGGAGAGCCTCTAATGGACATTAGACCTATCCAAGGAGCTAGGTCTCATAGTGAACGTAGAGAAGTCGTAACTTACAGTACCCCATCCCAGACTATTCTTTATTTGGGAATGGAGATACAGTGTCTGATTTTTCGGGCCTTTTCGTCTCCCACAAAAATGGAACAAGCTCTGTTAAAAGTCCTTCACTGCAAGAGAAAAACAGTTGCTCTGTAAGAGTTTGAACTAGCCTCGTGGGAACTCTTTCATCGCTGGGGTAGTTTATCTCTCTGGGGAGACTCAACCTATGCCCTCTCCAATTTCACCTAAACCATTGGAACAAGGAGAAGGGCTTAGAGAGTATCTCTTCCCCAATCTCCAACTCAGTCTAGACATGTCTGACTTGGTGGGACAGCAACATCAGACTTCGAGAAGGTCTTTCTCTTGCGATCAAGAACCCAAACCATGTGTTGTATTCAGATGCATTGGATTTGGGTTAGGGAGCTCCACTGGACAGTCTGGAATGCTCGGGTCTTTGATCCACGGATCAGAAGGAACTCCATTTAAGGCAAGTAACATCTCTCCTTTGGCGAGATTTGTGCAAGGAAAAATGAATGTCTTGGCGGACTGCCTCAGCAGAAGAGGACAAGTCATCTCCATGGAGTGGACGTTGCATAAGACTGTGTGCGAGAAGCTATGGATGACATGGGGTCAACCCACCATAGATCTTTTTGCGACTTCACTGACAAAGAGGCTCTCGACTTACTGCTTTCCAGTTCCAGATCCAGAGGCAGCCCACATAGACGCTTTCCTGCTGGACTGGTCTCACCTGGACGTTTATGCCTTTCCACCTTTCAAGATCCTAAACAAGGTGCTGCAGAAGTTCACCTCTCACGAAGGGACCAGGTTGACATTGGTTGCTCCACTCTGGCCCGCGAGAGAGTGGTTCACAGAGGTACTTCTATGGCTGGTAGACGTTCCAAGAAGTCTGCCGTTACGGATGGATCTCTTGCGACAGCCTCACGTAAAGAGATTTTATCAAAGCCTCCCCACGCTTCGTCTAACTGCCTTCAGACTATCGAAAGACTCTCTTGAGCTCGAGGGTTTTCGAAGGAGGCAGCTAGAGCGATCGCGAGGGCTAGAAGATCCTCTACCATCAGGACCTATCAGTCGAAATGGGAGTTATTTAGAGACTGGTGCAAGTCCTCCTCTATTTCCTCTTCCAAGTGCCTCTGTAGCGCAGATTGCGGATTTTCTGCCTTATCTGAGAAATGGTCGCTCCCTCTCTGCATCCACCATTAAAGGCTACAGAAGCATGTTAGCTTCTGTTTTCAGGCATAAGGGTTTGGATCTTTCTAATAACAAAGATCTCCAAGACCTGCTTAAGTCTTTCGAGACTTCCAAGGAGCGTCATATTTCGACTCCTGCTTGGAACTTGGACGTGGTCCTACAGTTCCTTATGTCAGACAGGTTTGAACCATTAAATTCAGCCTCCCTGAAGGATCTTACCCTCAAGACACTTTTTTTTGGTGAGCTTGGCTTCGGCTAAAAGGGTTAGTGAGATACATGCTTTTAGCAAGAACATCGGTTTCTCCGCTAATAAAGCAGTATGCGCTCTTCAACTTGGTTTTTTTTTTTTTGGCCAAGAATGAACTTCCGTCTCGTCCTTGGCCTAAATCATTTGAAATCCCCAGTCTTTCTGAGATTGTGGGGAATGAAGTTGAAAGAGTGCTGTGCCCCGTTAGAGCTCTTAAATTTTGTTTATCCAGAACTAAACCGCGACGAGGTTGTTCAGAGGCTTTATGGTACTCCGTTTAAAAAGCCCTCTTTGCCCATGTCTAAGAATGCGTGGTCTTATTTTATTAGACTTTTGATTCGGGAGGCACACTCTCAATTAAGTGAGAAGGATCATAATTTACTTAAAGTCAAGGCTCATGAAGTTAGAGCGATAGCAACTTCTGTAACGTTTAAGCAAAATAGACCCATTAAAAGTATTATGGACGCGACCTTTTGGAGAGGCAAGTCGGTTTTCGCTTCATATTACTTGAAAGATGTACAGACTCTTTATGAGGACTGCTACACACTGGGACCATTCGTAGCAGCGAGTGCAGTAGTGGGTGAAGGCTCTACCACTACATTCCCTTAATCCCAATATCCTTTTAATCTACTCTTGAAATTTTTAATCTTATTTTGGGTTGTACGGGAGACTAAGAAGTCTTTCGCAATCTTTTTGATTTGGCGGGTGGTCAAAATATTGTTTCTTGAGAGCGCCCAGATTAAGGGTATTGATGAGGTCCTGTTATAGGGGTGTTCACCCTGGTTATAGCAGCTCCTGGGAGTCTTTCAGCATCCTAAGAGGATCGCTGGGCTTAGTGAGGATAGCGGACTAATGAGGCAGAGTAATATTCAGAGTCTGCTTCCTTACCAGGTACCTATACCTAAGTCTGTTTTTTGAATAGTTGTCAAAAACTCTTGAGCATATACGCCTTTTTTGTATTAATACTGGTCTCTACCCACCACCATGGGTGTGAATCAGCTATTATATATTCACCGGCTAAGTTTAATATTTAAAAATGATATTTTGATTATAAAATAAATTTTTGAATATACTTACCCGGTGAATATATAAATTAAAGGCCCTCCCTTCCAACCCGATAGAGACCTAGGGGACTGAGAAGAACTGGAGATGTTGACAAGTATATGCGGTATCTGGCCGATAGTCGGCGCTGGTGGTCACACCCGCAACCTTCACGGCGATCGCTCGCGAGTTTTTGGGAATCTGTCGAGCCGTCGGAGACGTCAGCTATTATATATTCACCGGGTAAGTATATTCAAAAATTTATTTTATAATCAAAATATAATTTTCCTAACTATACAAACCTTAGCTATTTACACATATTTGCCCGCCAGCCCTGTCCCCCAAGATAAGTCCTACCTCTAAGTAAAGTGGAGTTCGCATTGTGTGTGTGAGGGAGGGATAGCAAGCTACCCCTCCCTACCCCCCCTTTAACTAGCGGCGGGGTAGTAAACCCTCGTTAAAATTCTTATGGCTCGTCATTCAGCTACGCCGAAGTAATTACCCCATGTAAATAGCTAAGGTTTGTATAGTTAGGAAAAATACAAATTATCTACAAATTTGTCATATTATGCCGTTAGTATTCTTTAGTTTCGGCGAGTGTAGGTACCCGATATTCTGATGCTAGGCATGCTAGGCTAGGCGCTTTAGTTTACTCTCATGCATGATATATGAGTTCCTAGTGCTATCCTATTTAAATGAAGATATTAGGCAATTATTTATATAAGATTCATGATTGCACATGGGTTTTTCCTCCTTCTAGAGAGTATACACGGGATTTTGATGAATCGGGTGATCAATTCCCCTGCCCCTGGCCTAGTAGTCTAGGGGCTTTAGTATACTTACGCACATCCCCGGTTACCCTTATGTATAAGGTAATCTCTCCTCCCTCTGAGGTAGCCTAGGCTATATCCTAGCCCTCCTTACCCTGAATTGTGACTCTGGTAAGGTTAGGCTAGGGTTTTCTTCCCCGTCCCAGAGCCATAGTACATGAGCTTTGAGTTCGGGTCAGAACCTCAGAGTACCTGTCATGTGCCTCCAGCTACCCCAATAGGTGATTGAACTCTCCTATTGGACCCTGTTGGATGGCATAGGACGGGCTCCCCCCCCCCTAGACCACACCTGGAGGGGTCATGAGACCCCTCCTCCCTGTGGCCTAGCAACTTGTCTTGTGCTTGCCTACCCTGGGCTGGGAGATATGTTTTTTCCCTAGCCTAGGTTAGGCAGGCTTAGGGATTCTGTTTCTTTATAGTTTGAGACGGCCGGATGATACCGGTCCCTTACTGTACTAACCCACCCTAGGCTGGTGCTGAAATAGAGTCCCCTTGTTAGGGTGCTGGGGAAGGCTTACGCAAACCCCTTACACTCCTTACACAGGACCCTTTCCCTCCCCTTCTGTCCTTTGGTAATGGCCTAGCCATGACACCCCTGTCCGCCGTCCTACAAATCATCGAGTGCCGGTGGGTTTTGGGGTCGGCCTGGTCTTTCGCCTGCTGGGCCGAGCCGTTCAGCTTCCCTTGCATGATACTGCTCTAGGATAGCATGGCAGCAGGTCTAGCTGCCGGTGGGAGATCTTCCTGCTATCTTAGTGTTCTTCGGTCCTCCCTTGGATCACCACCCGCAGCCCTAGCCGACCGACGCCGGCAGAACTGCAGCTGGATGGAAGCCTGATCCTGACTTGTTCTTCCTTCCATTTGAACCCTCCTTCTTGAGGAAGGCGAGGTTAGGGTAGTGAGCTACCGCCCTCCCCTCCCCTTCCTTCACTGCTTTCTCTCTCTCTCTCCGAACTAGTGCCGGCCCACTGTCACACCGACTCTGCCGGCAACAGCCGGCAGCGTAGCCTAGGTCACCTCCCAGTCACATAGAATGATGACAGGGTAGGTGTACCTTCAGCCGGTGGTCGCCGGCGTGTCGGTGGCCTGCCGACAATGCATAGGGTTTTCTCCTTTACCGTGCCACATAGAATGATAGCTGGGGCGGGTTGCCCTCCGCTGGCGGTCCCCCGGTGGCCGGTGAGCCTCCGGCAGTCCGGCGGACCGCCAGCTCCATATATTTACAGTATTGTGATAGTGGACCGTTCTCTTGCACTAGCCCTGCCGTCAGTGCGCCGGCAGTGTCTGTTGAATGGCTGTATACATCTGTGGTGTATTACATATCGTAGACAGAAAACTATGGTGTATAGTTATGCAATAGATATGCAATAGATAAATTTCTAGCATACTCTGTGCATCCATGCGCAGTCCCTTGCCGGGGCCTACTTGAATTGGGGAATTAATATCCTCCCCTTTTCTTTACGCTGATTGATCATCAGCTCTCCCCCTTATCCCACCACTGATTCCTTGGAGGAAGTGCTGCTTACACTGCTCTAACCCCATGGGCTAGATTCCTCCTTCGGGCCTACCTTGATGGGAGCCCTAGAATTAGTAGTGGAGAAGGGTCGCGGCAATTGGCTGGGCGGGATTCACAAGTATGTGTTTTTCCTATTTCATTTCCATCTTACCTATCCTAAGCTTACACTTGGAAAGGAATCTTATAATTAAGATTACATTAAGATTAATCTAAGATTACTCTAAGTCTAACATGATAGACTTCTGCATACTCATGTACCTTTCCTTTCTTTACAGGAGGAGTACATCCAGTGTGAGAGCGCCTTCTGGAGTTCGCATTGTGTGTGTGAGGGAGGGGTAGCAAGCTACCCCTCCCTAGCCCCCCTTTAACTAGCGGCGGGGTAGTAAACCCTCGTTAAAATTCTTATGGCTCGTCATTCAGCTACGCCGAAGTAATTACCCCATGTAAATAGCTAAGGTTTGTATAGTTAGGAAAAATACAAATTATCTACAAATTTGTCATATTATGCCGTTAGTATTCTTTAGTTTCGGCGAGTGTAGGTACCCGATATTCTGATGCTAGGCATGCTAGGCTAGGCGCTTTAGTTTACTCTCATGCATGATATATGAGTTCCTAGTGCTATCCTATTTAAATGAAGATATTAGGCAATTATACATATAAGATTCATGATTGCACATGGGTTTTTCCTCCTTCTAGAGAGTATACACGGGATTTTGATGAATCAGGTGATCGATTCCCCTGCCCCTAGCCTAGTAGTCTAGGGGCTTTAGTATACTTACGCACATCCCCGGTTACCCTTATGTATAAGGTAATCTCTCCTCCCTCTGAGGTAGCCTAGGCTATATCCTAGCCCTCCTTACCCTGAATTGTGATTCTGGTAAGGTTTGGCTAGGGTTTTCTTCCCCGTCCCAGAGCCATAGTACATGAGCTTTGAGTTCGGGTCAGAACCTCAGAGTACCTGTCATGAGCCTCCAGCTACCCCAATAGGTGATTGAACTCTCCTATTGGACCCTGTTGGATGGCATAGGACGGGCTCCCCCCCCCCTAGACCACACCTGGAGGGGTCATGAGACCCCTCCTCCCTGTGGCCTAGCGACTTGTCTTGTGCTTGCCTACCCTGGGCTGGGAGATATGTTTTTTCCCTAGCCTAGGTTAGGCAGGCTTAGGGATTCTGTTTCTTTATAGTTTGAGACGGCCGGATGATAATGGTCCCTTACTGTACTAACCCACCCTAGGCTGGTGCTGAAATAGAGTCCCCTTGTTAGGGTGCTGGGGAAGGCTTACGCAAACCCCTTACACTCCTTACATAGGACCCTTTCCCTCCCCTTCTGTCCTTTGGTAATGGCCTAGCCATCACACCCCTGTCCGCCGTCCTACAACTCATCGAGTGCCGGTGGGTTGTGGGGTCGGCCTGGTCTTTCGCCTGCTGGGCCGAGCCGTTCAGCTTCCCTTGCATGATACTGCTCTAGGATAGCATGGCAGCAGGTCTAGCTGCCGGTGGGAGATCTTCCTGCTATCTTAGTGTTCTTCGGTCCTCCCTTGGATCACCACCCGCAGCCCTAGCCGACCGACGCCGGCAGAACTGCAGCTGGATGGAAGCCTGATCCTGACTTGTTCTTCCTTCCATTTGAACCCTCCTTCTTGAGGAAGGCGAGGTTAGGGTAGTGAGCTACCGCCCTCCCCTCCCCTTCCTTCACTGCTTTCTCTCTCTTTCTCCGAACTAGTGCCGGCCCACTGTCACACCGACTCTGCCGGCAACAGCCGGCAGCGTAGCCTAGGTCACCTCCCAGTCACATAGAATGATGACAGGGTAGGTGTACCTTCAGCCGGTTGCCTTCCGGCGGCCGGTGGCCTGCCGACAATGCATAGGGTTTTCTCCTTTACCCTGCCACATAGAATGATAGCTGGGGCGGGTTGCCCTCCGCTGGCGGTCCCCCGGTGGCCGGTGAGCCTCCGGCAGTCCACCACCAATGCGCCGGCGGGCCGCCAGCTCCACATATTTACAGTATTGTGATAGTGGAACGTTCTCTTGCACTAGCCCTGCCGTCAGTGCGCCGGCAGTGTCTGTTGTATGGCTGTATACAGTAGCCAGTACATCTGTGGTGTATTACATATCGTAGACAGAAAACTATGGTGTATAGTTATGCAATAGATAAATTTCTAGCATACTCTGTGCATCCATGCGCAGTCCCTTGCCGGGGCCTACTTGAATTGGGGAATTAATATCCTCCCCTTTTCTTTACGCTGATTGATCATCAGCTCTCCCCCTTATCCCACCACTGATTCCTTGGAGGAAGTGCTGCTTACACTGCTCTAACCCCATGGGCTAGATTCCTCCTTCGGGCCTACCTTGATGGGAGCCCTAGAATTAGTAGTGGAGAAGGGTCGCGGCAATTGGCTGGGCGGGATTCACAAGTATGTGTCTTTTCTATTTAATTTCCATCTTACCTATCCTAAGCTTACACTTGGAAAGGAATCTTATAATTAAGATTACATTAAGATTAATCTAAGATTACTCTAAGTCTAACATGATAGACTTCTGCATACTCATGTACCTTTCCTTTCTTTACAGGAGGAGTACATCCAGTGTGAGAGCGCCTTCTGCAGCGTTTGGCGCCGGGATTTCTACGGCCATCTGGCGTGCCAAACGCACGCCAGGTGTTCTGTCACCCAGGGATCTCTGAGGTACTGGGACCCACAGGTATGCACCACGTGCAAGGACCTGCTCAACAAGGCGTTCGAGACTTCCCAGTCTGCGGAGTCAAGGGACATCGCCCGGGAGAAACTGCGCAAGTGGGTGCGTGGTTTCCAAAAGAATGCCACATGTCCTTACCTTCCCAACGAGAAGATGAGGGCTATGCTCTTCCCTAAGGCATCTGCGGATGCTGTAATCCCTCGACCCGAAATCCCATGCGTCCATCTGACGGTCGACCCCGACGTATCGGACGCACTTCAGGACATTCATCTAGATGACGACAGGATGTTGGAAGTGTCAGACACCACCGAGAGGACCCTTATGGCCGAGGGTCACGAAGAGGAGCCTATGGCGGCTCCTGACTCCGAAGAAGAGGACGTCGCTACGCCCTCTGTGTCGTCGGTAGTAATCTCGGAACCAATCCCCTCTACGTCGTCCACTTCCTTGCCCACGAAACTGGACGACTCCATGGACTCTTTCCAAGCCATGATAGCAATCCTCGAGGAGAGGTTCCGGAAAAGGGACGAGGATTTCAAGAAGGAAATCCTTCGCTTGACAAAGCAACGCGAGCCTCAGAGGAGGCTTAACGTCAAGGATCTTCCTACCTGCTCTGTGACCAACCCGTGGAAGCATGCCGAGTACATGCCCATCACTAGCGGTAGGATTGTGGTCTCGGACAATCTAGACGCCGTCCCCCTTGAAGAGTTGGAATTCTGGCCTAGCTTCGAGTCGTACCCGGACTGCTTTGTACGACTCAAGTCTGAACCTGTTTCCAAGGAGGAAACAGAGCCGAAGGAGGTCATCGTGTTTGACCACGCGAAGGCTCAATCCCTGCTAGCAGGCTGCCTGAAGGACAAGGGCTACACCAACTCTAAGGTGCCAGCCCTTAGCAAGAAACACCAGTCCTTTCTTGCTCCCGATACTATGGTCTTCCTCTTTGCAGAGAAGTCCCTCCTGGCAGTGCTAAAGGCGGTGGAGGAGGGGAAACCTTGCCCTACGTTGGAGGAATGTAGGCCCCTCTCCCTCTCCTTACCCCCCGACGACAAGAACTGGAAGGACATCCAGTTAACTTTCTCCGTTGGGAAGTTGGAGGCCGACATCGCCGGACGTCAGTTCAGTGAGAACCTCCCCAGATTGTCAGAATATCTCCTTCGTCGGGAACATGATACAAAAGAGAGGCTGGCCACCTTTCTCTCCCTCCAGGTGTGATCATGGAGACAATGGCTGGGGAACAGAGGACCCCAGGTGTATTCATGGTCCTAGCCAAAACCCATTTGGCAACCCTGACGAAGGACTTCTATAGCTTCGTCAGAGCACGGAGGGCCTGCAGGGAGTTCGTGTTTGCATCGGCCACGGTTAAACACGAACCGAGGAAGCTGATTTCCTCCAACATTTGGGGAAAGGATCTCTTCCCCAATGACTTGGTCAAGGAGATCGTCGACAAGGCCGCCACGGAGAACGGGAACCTTCTCCAAAAGTGGGGCATGTCGTCGAAGAGGAAGTCTTCTCCGGATGAAGGCCCCCAACCGAAGAAGAAGTCCAAGAGACCAAGGCCGCAGCCTCGACAGGCAAAACATCAGCTTCCCATGGTCGCAGATTCCCAGTTGGTGGCACAGCCCCAACAGACCTTCCAACTGGTACCCCAGCCAGTGGTGACTCAGTCACCAGCCTTCACGCCTGCCTACAAGAGGCAGACTATTACCTTTTGTGCCAAAGGTAGAGGCTCCGGAAGAGACTCCTGTTGACGTCCCTCCAGAGGGAGAGGAGGCAGGGGAGCAAGCGGTCGAGGAGGCAAGCCCTCCGGAAACCAGAAGCAATGAGATGCTTCTGGTGGGAGGAAGACTCCGTCTCTTCAGGGATCGTTGGACCTTCGATCCTTGGGCTCACAGCATCATCAAGAACGGACTAGGCTGGAGCTGGAGGACATCACCACAGCTTTCCCCCGATTCTTCCAACACTCCACCCCCGTCCTGGAAGAATACGTCCAAGAACTCTTGAACAAAAAGGGGATCAAGAGGGCAAAGTCCATCAGGTTCCAAGGAAGACTGTTCTGTGTTCCGAAGAAAGACTCCGACAAACTTAGAATCATTCTGGACTTGTCCCCTCTCAACAAGTTCATCGAGATCAACAAGTTCAAGATGCTGACCCTTCAGCACATACGAACCCTATTGCCCCGAAAGACATACACAGTCTTGATAGACATGGCGGACGCCTACTGGCACATTCCAATGAATCGCCAGACCTCCTCCTACCTGGGATTCAGGCTTCAAAGAAGACAGTATGTCTTCAGAGCCATGCCCTTTGGGCTAAACATAGCCCCAAGGGTCTTCACGAAGCTTGCAGAGACAATCGTTCAACAACTACGCCTACAAGGCGTCCAGGTGATGGCTTACCTGGACGATTGGCTGGTGTGGGCAGTATCAGAAAAGGAATGCCTGCAAGCTTCCGAGAAGGTGATCCAATTCCTGGAACATTTAGATTTCAAGATAAACACCAAAAAGTCTCGACTATCTCCAGCTCAGAAGTTCCAATGGCTAGGCATACATTGGGACCTCCAGTCACACCGTCTTTCCATTCCACTAAAGAAGAGGAAGGAAATAGCGAGGTCTGTCAAGAGACTTCTCAAATCCAAACAGATTTCAAGACGACAACAGGAACGGGTGCTTGGCTCCCTCCAGTTCGCTTCAGTGACAGACCCAGTGCTAAGAGCACAGCTAAAAGATGCATCGGGAGTCTGGAGAAGATACGCATTAAACGCTCGAAGAGATCTCAAGAGACCAATACTGTCTCGGCTACGATCACTCCTCAAGCCATGGTCGGTCAAGAAGTTCAGGAGATCGGTACCTCTACAACTACCTCCACCCTCGGTCGTCATCCATACGGATGCATCGCTAGAAGGATGGGGGGGTCACTCCCATCCATGTCAAGTTCAAGGAACGTGGTCTCTTTTCAAGACGTTTCACATCAACATCTTGGAGGCCATGGCAGTCTTTCTCACATTGAAGAGGCTGTCCCCACGTCCCTCAGTTCACATACGACTAACTTTGGACAGCGACGTAGTGGTCAGATGTCTCAATCGTCAGGGCTCAAGATCGCCCCAACTCAACCAAGTGTTGTTGCCCATCTTCCGTCTGGCGGAGAAGAAAAGATGGCACCTCTCAGCAGTTCACCTTCAAGGATTCCGCAACGTGATGGCGGATGCTCTATCCAGAATATCTCCGATAGAGTCAGAATGGTCCCTAGATGCAGACTCATTCTCCTTCATCTCTCACCAAGTCCTGGAACTGCAGATCGACCTCTTCGTAACCAGCGATAACAAGAAACTTCCTCGCTACGTGGCCCCATACGAGGACCCTCGAGCGGAAGCGGTGGACGCCATGTCCCTGGACTGGAACAGATGGACTAAGATTTACCTGTTCCCTCCACCCAACCTTCTGCTAAAGGTCCTCACCAAGCTGAGATCCTTTCAAGGAATAGCGGCCCTAGTGGCTCCCAAGTGGCCCCGGAGCAACTGGTTCCCATTGATCCTGGAATTACAGGAAGAAATGGGTGGCCTTTGTCAAGGCGAGAAATCCTACAGAAATATCGATGGATTTCTGCTTGTCCTTTTTCATTCACCTTCATGGACAAGGCTTAGCGGCCAACACGATTTCCACGTGCAAATCGGCCCTGACAAGACCCTTACTATACGCCTTCCAAATAGACCTGTCTAGCGAAATCTTCAACAAGTTGCCGAAGGCATGCGCTAGACTCAGACCTGCAGCCCCTCCGAGACCTATCTCCTGGTCTCTCGACAAGGTGCTACAGTTTGCCTCAGGTTTGAACAATGTGACTTGGCCTCTGAAAGATTTGACTCAGAAAGTGATTTTCTTGTTTGCTCTAGCCTCAGGGGCTAGAGTCAGTGAAATTGTGGCATTATCAAGGGAAGAAGGCCAGATTCAGTTCGCAGAAACAGGCGAACTCACCCTCTTTCCTGACCCAACGTTTCTCGCCAAGAACGAGCTACCCACTAAGAGATGGGATCCCTGGAGAATCTGCCCTCTGAAGGAAGATATCTCCCTGTGTCCAGTGGAGAGTCTAAAGGTCTATCTTCGAAGAACTTCAGACTTCGGTGGAGGACAGCTCTTCAAAGGAGAAACATCCGGTTCCGACTTGTCACTTAAACAACTAAGGACGAAGATCACCTACTTCGTTCAAAGAGAGGATCCTGACAGTACACCCGCAGGTCACGATCCCAGGAAAGTCGCCTCTTCTTTGAATTTCTTCCAATCAATGGATTTCGAGAGTCTTCGCTCGTTTACAGGATGGAAGTCAGTGAGTCGCGTGAGGGAAGGGCTTCCTCTCTTCCACCATTGGAGGAAGTTTCCCCTCGCACGGAGAGTTCTCCACCACCGAGGGACACGACAATCCGTCCTTCGATGCTTGAGTCCTACTTCCTACCTCGAAAGGAACCTAAGGACTCCAAAACTCATCCGAAGTCCTCTTCAAGGACCTTTAAGCCTACAGAAGTAGCCAGTCACTCAAGGGATGTCCGCGACCCACTCCGAGAAGAGCTCTCGAGGGTGGAAAAAGGAGACTTCGCTGCAAGTCCAATGTCGAAAGGAGAGCAGAAAGAGTTGGAACATGCATTCTGGTCAGTCTTTGGCACCCAGAAGCCCTCAAGACCAATGCAGCCTTGCCTTGGTGCCAGGGCTAAGATCGCCCTACAGATTTCTGAGCTCTCCTCCTCCTAATGTTCCGGCTCTACCACCAAGCTGTTCCTACCTCCTTGTCTTCAGCAGAGGAGATATTTCGAGATCTTAGACTAGCCTCATCCAGCTCTTCCTCTCCATCACTCCTTGGAAGAACTTACCAAGGGAGAGAGTCTCCAACCGACAGGTCTCATTCTCGGCAACCGAGATCCTTAATCAGGAGGTCACGAAGTACGCCATGCAGGCTACTTCGTGGCTTGATGTTTGGTTAGGGACCTTGGGAATCCTGGTACAAACTGAGGATTTATAAACATCTGACTTACCCGGTAGTTATATATATAAATATACATCCCTGACGTCCGGCAGAAATTTCAAAACTCGCGGCAATCGCAGATTGGGTAGCCAGGTGTACCACCTGTGCGCCCTCTAGCGAGGTACCTGGAACCATTCCATGATTCCTCAGATCTGCCCTGCCGCTCACGCCGGCAACATCGTTGGATCTTTCACTTGCTGTAACCTGTATATTGCAGTTATCTTGGTGATGTACAATTTACTGTTGGCTTTCGCTCGTTTGGTTTTATTTTGACAGAGTTAGTGGTTGGATCATAATCGCTATGTTCGTAACTTGATAGAGGTAGGATTAGGAGTTTTTTCCACCTACTGTAAAAATAACGAACCTACTCTTGAAAACATGATGGCGGAAGGAAAACACTCCGCCAGCATTATGACATCACAAACATATGACGTAATCTACGTAGACTACGCAGTACAGTATAACTTGCAAATTCTTTTCTTTTTCTATGCAAAGAGTGATAAGTGAATACTAACTTACAAACCAAAAGTATTTAAGTTTTTTAAGATAAAAGGAATATATTATTTTAAGAAAATAATTGTCTTATTAGTATACTTTCTTTAGATAATCATCGGTCTATTTTCAGAGATTAAATAAAACTAGCGTACAGTACAGTTATATTGGACTTGACGTCGAGTGTCAAGCAATTGGACATGACGCCGAGCGTCAAGCAGTTACGTGACGTCTAGCGTCAAGCAGTTACGTGACGTCTAGCGTCAAGCAGTTGGACGTGACACCGGGTGTCAAGCATAGTTCTGAGCGTCTAAATTGGGAACATCATTGTTCTGAGAATTACGTGGCGCTGAGCGTCAAGCAGTTGCATGGCATCTAGCATCCAGCACTTGGACTTGACGTAGAGTGTCAAGCAGTTGGACGTGACGCCGAACGTCAAGCAGTTCCATGGCATCAAGCGTCCAGCAGTTGGACTTGACGTCGAGTGTCAAGCAGTTGGACTTGACGTCGAGTGTCAAGCAGTTGGACTTGACGTCGAGTGTCAAGCAGTTGGACTTGACGTCGAGTGTCAAGCAGTTAGACGTGACGCCGAGCATCAAGCAGTTGCATGGCGTCAAGCGTCCAGCAGTTGGACTTGATGTCGAGTGTCAAGCATGACGCCGAGCATCAAGCAGTTAGACGTGTCCCCGAATGTCAAGCAGTTAGACGTGACGCCGAATGTCAAGCAGTTAGACGTGACGTCGAGCATCAAGACTCGGACGTCGTGATTACACCAGTCGAGCCGAACGTCAAGATCGCGAACGTCTTGGTTCCGATCGTAATGACCGCGAGCGTCTAGCGTTGGAACATCGTTACGCCAGACGCTATAAAAAAGATACAGAGAAAAATATTAACTGGAGAGTAATTGTTTTCACACACTAAGGCCTGCCTGAACAAACTCTTAGTGTCTTATGGAAGACGAGAAATAAACCCCTAAAAGTAAGTAAAAGTTAGTAATGATCTTAGACCCATGGAGGCCAGAATTTAGGAACTTGAGGCGTCGACTCCTAGGAAACAAGACGTCGACTCCTAGGAAACAAGACGTCTCTACCTCGGTTAGAGACTTGTAGGAGGAAGGGATCGACGATCTCCTTTACCCTATTTATCTTTTAGAGGAATTCTCGTAGGAGAAGATCCTAAGATCCTTCATCCTTCGGTTGACTTATAGAAACTCATGAGAGTTTTTTCTGAAGAGTTTCCAATTTATTTTGTGCCTGCTGCTCCTCGTTCCCCGCCTTCAGAGTTTACACTAGGGAAGGCATCGAAGGAGTCTCTGTTTACAAAGATGGTGGTGTCTCGATCATCTAAAAGAGCTTTGAGGATGATGGGAGACTGGATGCAATCCAAGAATATCCATGGTAATACTGTTTTCCCCCTTTCCCTCGGCTAGATTGGCCTCCAGATCTAGTGTTTGGTACGAGACGGGAGAAGTTCTCAACTTGGGAGTTCCTACCTCTGCCCAAGGAGATTTTTCGAGTCTAGTAGACGCTCCGTGTCGGATGGCCTTAAGAAGGACCAAATACTCTGATCAACGTCAGAGCTTGATCATCCTCTCAATCAGAGCTTTCGAAGTGTATTCATGTTCCTTGACTGGACTCTGGGAGCCTTGGGGAAGAAGGTTTCTGCCTTGAAAGATGTGGACACTGATAGTCTCAGCCTCATTATGTCAGGCATGGATAAAGCCTTTAAGGACGGTTCCAATGAGTTAGCAGCCCTTTCTCTCAGCGGGGGTCTTTAAGAAAAGAGCCCAAATGTGTTCTTTTCTGTCCATTGGGGTTACACCCATTCAGAAGTCAGAATTGAGGTACGCACCCCCCTTTTTTCTTCCTCTCTTCTTCCTCAAGAGTTGGTCAAAGAGGTCTCTTCCACTTTAACCCTAAAGGTCACAGAGGATTTGGTGTCTAAATCAGCAAAAAAGGTTTTGCATACTTTTTTCTCTAAACCGCACAGACAACAGTAGGAGCCAGACTAAACAACTTCCGGCGAGCCTGGGAGAGGAGAGCAGACCTTTGGTCCGTACTATTACTAAAGGAGGGATGCGAAATCTTTTTGCTAGTGAAACTTCCTTTAATAGTAACTCCGATAGACCTCCCTGCCAGATTCAGAGAGTAGTCAAAGAGACAGGCTATGCAACATCAAACGTCTCTCTTCTTGGAGAAGGAGGCCATCAACCGGTCCTGGATGTAAGTGCTCTCAACGCCTTCGTTCAAAAGACAAAGTTCTCCATGGAGACATCGAAACCAGTCTTAGCAGCAGTAAGAAAGGATGACTGGATGGTCTCTTTAGACCTCCAGGATGCTTACTTCCACATCCTCATCCATCCGAACTTCAAGCAATACCTGAAGGTTCGTGTATAGGAGGAAGTTGTCCAGTTTTGGGCTCTTTGTTTCGGCCTCAAATAGATGGTGCGTCTGCTAGGACCTGTCGTTTTTCTAATCCATAGACCTCTTCCAAGCTCCCCAACCCCTGGGAGAAGGAATGTCGACCATAGACCTCTTCCAAGCTCCCCAACCCCTGGGAGAAGGAATGTCGAACGTTCTAACCATAGACTTCTTCCAAGCTCTCCTACCCCTGGGAGAAGGAATGTCGACCATAGACCTCTTCCAAGCTCCCCAACCTCTGGGAGAAGGAATGTCGAACGACAAAATGAAACGAGGCTTTAGCTCCCGAGCAGACGTCCCCTTGAGCATACCTGTTAACGCTTCCCAGGACACTCGCCTTCATCATAGGAAAGGTGATGTTAAGGGTTTTCGTCATCTTCGGATGACGCAGCACCCAGACGAGGCTGGCGTCAAGCTTCCAGACCTCTGAAGAGGAAGATGGACATGGTCAATCTGCGTCCTATCATGACACCGCAAGCTACTTGTTGTAGGCTTTGGAGCAGTCCTGAGCTTTTTCATTCTACCGAAGAAAGCTCTCCTGCCAAACTTCCTTTAAGGACGTCGGCAACTGTCAAGAAACGTCCAACTCACCCAGTTGCAGGACAGTTTTCTGAGCCCGGCATGACCTCGGTTCATGATCCTCCTCCACCATCAGACTGATTATCATCCTCTGGACGCTCTGCGCGTTCTTTAAACGGCGTAGAAAGCGAGCTTGTGGTAGACGTGACGTCTCCTGTACCACAACAAGTTGACCCTAATTTTAGTATGCTGCAAGATATGCAACAGAAACTCTCTTCGCTCATGCAAGTTTATCAGCCTGCGGACAACAAGAGAGTAGCAGGCCTGGACCCTGAGCGTCAGGAAGCTTATCACCTGGACGCCAAACGTCGTAAGGCTACTAGTCGAGAGGTTCTTGACGACGAACGTCTTTACAACTCCCCCGTTAAATGTCGTGTTTCAGCCGCTTTAACCCAAAGGAGTCAAGCAGCCAGACGTGATGTCGAGCGTGCAGCTAATGTGACGTCGAGCGTCCAGCAGGACGTGACGTCGAGCGTCCAGCTAAAACGTGACGTCGAGCGTCCAGCAGGACGTGACGTTGAGCGTCCAGCAAGACGTGACGTCGAGCGTCAAGCGGGACGCGACGTCGAGCATCAAGCAGAACGCGATGTCGAGTGTCAAACAGCTCGTGACATGGACGTGTACGCATTTTCACCGTTCAAAATTCATTGAAAAATGATGCAAAAGTTTGGGTCACGAAGGGACCAGATTGACTCTAGTGGCGCACTTTTGGCCCTCAAGAGAGTGGTTCACAGAGGTACTGGAATGGATGGTAGACACTCCAAGAAGCTTTTCATTAAGAGTAGTTCTACTCAAACAACCCCACTTGGAAAGGTACCATCAACAATCTCCAAGCTCTTCATCTAACTGTCTTCAGATTATCGGAAAACTCACAAGAGCTAGAGGTTTTTCGAAGGAGGCAGCTAGGGCTATTGCAAGAGCAAGGAGGACTTCTACCATCAAGGTTTACCAATCCAAGTGGGAGGTTTTTAGAGAGTGGTGCAGAGTCAACTCTGTTTCCTCGTCCAGTACCTCTATAACTCAGATTGCTGAATTCCTGTTATATCTTCGAAGGAAACGCAATTTTTTCATCCTCTACCATCAAGGAATACAAGAGTATGTTAGTAATTGTATTCAGGCACAACACTTGGACCTTTCTAATGTTAAAGACCTACAAGAACTTCTCAAATCGTTTGAAACATCAAAGCAACAGCACCAGGATTCACCAGCTTGGAATCTGGATATAGTCCTGAAGTTCATTATGAGTGACAGGTTTGAGCCCTTGCATTCAGCTTCATTTAAGGACCTCACGATGAAGACACTAGTTTTGGTCAGTCTGGCAACAGCTAAAAGAGTCAGTGGGATTCATTCTTTTAGTTAAAACGTTGGTGCTTTTCGAGATAACAAAGCTATCTGCTCATTGCAGTTAGGCTTTCTCACCAAGAATGAACGCCCTTCTCAACCTTGTCCCATGGCTTTTGAGTTTTCGAACCTTTCGGATGTGGTTGGCGAGGAGTTGGAGAAGGGTCCTATGTCCAGTAAGAGCCCTGAAGTTCTACCTGGACTGAACGAAAGAGTTGCGAGGCAAGTCAGAAGCTCTTTGGTGCTCAGTCTAGAAGCCCTCATTACAGAGGTCAAAGAATGCACTTTCATTCTTCATCAGGCTCTTAATAAGAGAGGCTCATGCACATTGCTGTGAGGCAGACATCAAGCTTTTAAAAGTCAAGACGCTTGAAGTTAGAGCTGTAGCAACTTCGGTGGCCTTCAAGCAGAATAGATCGTCGCGGAGCATTTTGGGCACAATTTTTTGGAGGAGTAAATCTGTGTTTGCTTCACATTATTTGAAACGTGCCCAGACTCTTTATGAGAACTGCTTCACTCTAGGACCATTCGTAGCAGCGAGTGCAGTAGTGGAGGAAGGATCCACCACTACATTCCCATAATCCTAATACCCTTTTCTTCTCTTGGAACTTTTGTATTTTTATGGTTGTTCGTGGAGATTGCGACAGTCTTCCACAATCATTGATTTTAGTCAGGTGGTCAATTTGTTCCTTGAGAGCGCCCAGAACAATGGTATTGGAGGAGGTCCTGTCACATAGAGGTTTTTAGACCGGTTTGACAGCTCCTAGAGGTCTTCAGCCTCCTGGGTGGATCGCTGGATCTCATAAGGAAAGCGGACATAATGAAAAAATTCATTGAAGTCAGCTTCCTTATCAGGTACGAACCCTTAAGCTTGTTTATTAACTCTTAAGTAAAATTCCAACAATGTTGTCTGTCTCTGACCCTCCACCAAGGGTGTCAATCAGCTATATATATAATTACCGGGTAAGTCAGATGTTTGAAAATTATATTTTCTTGATAAAATAAATTTTTGAACATACTTACCTGGTAGTTATATATAATTTAATTCCCACCCTACTCCCCTCTAGAGACCTATGGGCATGGAAGATTTGAGGAATCAAGGAATGGTTTCAGGTACCTGGGTAGAGGGCGCACAGGTGGTACACCTGGCTACCCAATCTGCGATTGCCGCGAGTTTTGAAATTTCTGCCGGACGTCGGGGACGTATAGCTATTTATAACTACCGGGTAAGTATGTTAAAAAATTTATTTTATTATGAAAATATCATTTCTCCAAGGTACGTCGGAAAGCAATGGAGACTTTCCTGCTCTCGGGCACCCGCACGATCGAGTTTCTCATTACAGAGGTCAAAGAATGCACTTTCATTCTTCATCAGGCTCTTAATAAGAGAGGCTCATGCACATTGCTGTGAAGCAGACCTCAAGCTTTTAAAAGTCAAGACGCATGAAGTTAGAGCTGTAGCAACTTCGGTGGCCTTCAAGCAGAGGTCTCACGGTGTCTGAGAGTTTCTACCAACAAGTCCCAAATGCCGAGATCGCTAGGCTCAGGAATTCCTCTCTAGAGGGATCCCATCTATTTGAGCCTAAGGACATAGAACATGCTGCTGAGAGATGGAGGAAGTCCCATCAGGACTCCCTCCTCCACAGGGCTTTGACATCCAAGCCCTATAAACCACCAGGTCCTCAGCAGGCCCGTCCAGCCAAGAAGATGACAAACAAAACAGCAGCGAAGACAACTGTGTCTAAAAAGCCCTTTCCTGCCAAGGACAGGAAAGACATGAAGTCCTCCAAGGGTGGAAAATGTCCTAGAGGGAGCGGCCGAGGCTGCAAACACTAGGATAGGTACTCCCCCTGCTTGTCCACTAGTAGGGGGCTTCCTACAAAGTTGCTCGGACAGGTGGAAGCAACTCGGGGCCGAACCCTGGATAATCTCCGAGATTCATTTGGGGTATCGTGTCCCATTCATAACATCTCTCCCTCCCCTGACCACGAATCCAGTGTCAATAGCCTCCTTTGCAATGGGATCAGCAAAGGGGCCAGCCCTCTGGGCAGAAGTCCAGACCCTGTTAAAGAAGGGCGCTCTCCAGGAGGTCCTCGAAGAATCTCCAGGCTTCTTCAGTTGACACTTTCTTGTGAAAAAGGAATCTGGAGGCTGGAGACCAGTCATCGACACCTCTGCAATGAACAAGTTTGTCAAACAAGCTCCTTTCAGCATGGAGACAGCAGACACTGTCAGACTAGCAGTAAGACCACAGGACTTCATGTGCACTCTGGACCTAAAGGATGCGTACTTGCAGATCCAAATCCGTCCGTCTTCAAGGAAGTACAGGACTGTACTTAAGATTCAGCTTAGACAACGGGAAATACCAGTTCAAGGTGCTGTGCTTCGGTCTTTCCACGCCTCAAGTCTTCACCAGAGTGTTTGCCCTTGTGTCATCTTGGACACACAGGATTGGCATGCGTCTCCCTCGTTATCTGGACGACTGGCTAATCCTAGCAGACTCGGTGTCAACCCTTCTTCAACATTGAGACAAACTTCTGAGATTTGCCAAGATCTGGGGCTCATGGTAAGCCTTGAGAAGTCCTCCCTGCTTCCGACGCAGAGACTGGTATACCTAGGCATGATAATAGACACCAATCTTTCTCAGACTAGAAGAGCTTCCAGCCCAGACGTGGTTATGTCTCTTCGGTCACCTTTCATCGCTGGCCTGTCTAGTTCCAAACGGTCGCCTCAGGATGAGATCCCTCCAGTGGCAACTCAAGTCCCAGTGGAATCAGGCTCTCGATTCCCTGTACATCCGGATTCCCATGGGATCAGCGGATCATATGGACCTCGAATGGTGGGTGTTAGACTGGCGCTCTTCTTTTCACCTTCCCCTACTGGGGAACACAGCACCACGGTACCCAGCACAGCTAACCTGTAGCCCCTGCAAGTAAGACTCATTTCAATGTGTACCCTATGTATAGAAATAATACTTGTTGCGTTCCCCAATACCCCTACGAGGGAGGCTATTTGGGGTAAAGACTTGGTACTCTCATATCTTTACGATTCGAGTTCCTACGTTAAAAGACCAGCCGCATTACTAGTATCCTCCTACTTTCGATCACATATCAAAGTAGAGGGAATCCCTGGTAGGTCAAATGCCAAGGCCAGTTAGTGAGGACTTTCACCCTCCTAAGAGGTGAGTCACCCCTAATATATAGCGTAAGGTTTGTATTTCTGTTGGAACAAATGACAAATTTGTAAGTAATTTGGATTTTTCCTAACATATAAACCTGGAGCTATTTATATGAATTGGCCTGCCAGTCCTGTTCCCCTGTAAATCTTGCCAGAAAGCAAAGTGGTTACTCAGCCCAGGTGTGTGAGTGAGATGGGTAGTTGGCTACCCCCACCTGCTAACTAGCAGTTGCGGGTAGCTGGCTACCCCTACCTGCTAACTAGCGGTTGGGGTGGTTATCCTCCAGGTTTGTATATTAGGAACAATATAAATTACTTACAAATTTGTCAATTTTGTTTTTGCTAGCTATACAAACCTGAGTCATTTACTTATATTGCCTGCCTCTACCAAAAGACAAAGTGGGTGCTTTTACGCTAGCATCACCTCACAGAGGTACGGTTGTGAACATGGTGCAACTATCTATGGGTCAGTTTCGTATGACCAGTACGCAACCTTGCTAAAATTACTTCCATCCTCATATCCTTCTGTCCGGATGATTTCCATGGTGAAACAACTTACGTCATTTCTGTTAATTCATTATTCCAGATGGTTTGCCATTATTCTTGTATGAAATGATTCATGATGGTTATATAATCTTTAACAAGTAGTTTCATGTTCTTTTGTAGTATAGCAAATCTATTGCTCATTTTGCTGCAGCTTCTGCCTTTTCATTACCACCAACCCCAACATATTAATGAACATTACCATAGAATAATTTATCTAGTCCTGAATCTCAAAAAACTGCCCAAATTTTAACTACATTGACAACCCTGCTGCCTCCTATTTCCCCCCCCCCCCTGTTGGCAACACTGCCAACTGAAAATTGTTTGTTTTGTCACGAATACTGACCCTTTCGCACTCTTTGTTAGGGAATATACTTTCGGCGAAGTTGTTAGATTAACCATAAGACTTTTAGTGAGGTATAACTATCCCACTGCTAGTTAACAGGGTGTAGGACCGGGTACCCCGCTCTCACACACTTTTCCTTTTGGCTGGTTGAGAGCGGACATTGTCTTCTCTACCGCTTAACACTGACTGGCCATTGACTAATCTTTATTTTTCTTGTCTTTTCAGGTGTGATTGTTTCTTCTAGGCCGATATGCAGACTTCCCCTGGTCCAGAGGGGCGTAAAGGCGGCAGCACTGCCCTGGTTGAAGGGATTGAAGGGTTCCAGAAAGAAGACCTTCTCCCAGATCACCAGAAGCTCCCTGTCCCTTTGATTCAATGAAACTCCTCCCTTCATCCAGCAGAGGAGGTACTACGAAGCAATGTTGGAAAATGGACAGCCTTACCACTAGATCTGGGGATAGAGTCTGACAAACCGCATCTCTATCCA
Organism: Palaemon carinicauda; assembly: GCF_036898095.1. Taxonomy (NCBI): domain Eukaryota; kingdom Metazoa; phylum Arthropoda; class Malacostraca; order Decapoda; family Palaemonidae; genus Palaemon; species Palaemon carinicauda. The sequence goes on along the minus strand of NC_090757.1, from coordinate 58,130,410 downwards.
GAGACTATCAGGGTGGCACGTTAACTTTTCAGGAAGCGACACCCTGAACATAGAGAGGGTCGCCAAGTACAGTATGCCATGCAGGCTACTTCGTAGCTGGACCTATGGTTGGGATCTGCGGGCCATGTGATCAGGACAGAGAATTGGTCGCAAGAACACACGAGTTAGTCCGTGTTTCTTCTATCTGAGACAAAGACCATAGAGTTTTGGGCTCACCAAGTTGTAAACTTGTGGTCTAACATGATCCTTAAATGACGGGATGCAGCTATAGAGAGGTTCCACAGGCAGGTTCCGAGGACGGAGGTGACGAAACTGAGAACCTTGGCTATGGAAGGCCTTCTCTTTTCAAAGTCAGACGTCGAAATGAGAGCGGAACGTTGGAGGAAGACCAGTTAGGACTCTCTCCTCCAAAGGGTGATGACATCGAGGCTGTATGCAGCATCTCCTACAGCCAAGAAACCACCACCCACTAGACCACAGGAGAGCAGCAGAAGTGCGGGTGCTCCCAGAACATCATCCAAGAAGCCCTTTCGTGCTAAAGAGCAGTCTAAAGGAAGTAGAACCAGCAAAGGAGGAAAAGAAGGAAGAAATAGTGGTAGAGGCCACTCCTGCTAGGGAGGTCAATCCTCCCACATGTCCACCAGTGGGAGAATACTTGCAAGGCCGGTGGCAGAGATTGTTGCAGCACTGGGCCAAAGCTTGGATTGTCTCCGTGATACGATCAGGATAGTGCGTCCCATTCACACTATCTCTCCTTCCTTTGACTCAATATCTGATTCCATCAAGTTCCTACATGAAGGGATCCGTGAAGGAAGTGGCCCTCAGGGACAAAGTCCAGACCATGTTGGAGAAGGGCGCTCTCCAAGAGGTCCTAGATGGGTCCCCAGGCTTTTACAGTCGACTTTTTCTTGTAAAGAAGGCATCTGGAGGCTGGAGACCTGAACAAGTTTCTGCACCAGAATCCAGTCAGGATGGAGACGTCAGACACGGTTAGACAGGCAATGAGATCAGAGGACTTCATGTGCAAGCTGCCAGATCCCAGTCCATCTGTCATTAAGGAAGTATTAGAGGATCATCGTAGACAACCGACAATATTTGTTCAAGATGCTGTGCTTTGGCCTGTCGGTAGCACCTCAGGTTTTCACAAGGGTCTTATCCCTGGTCTCAACCTAGGCCCACAGGATCGGCATCCTTCTGTTGAGATACCTGGATGGACGATTGGCTGATCCTAGCAGACTCGGTGACGACCCTTCTTCAACACTGAGGTAGGCTTCTCAAGTTTTATCACGATCTGGAGATTGTGTCAAATCTCGAAGTCCTCCCTGCAACCATGACAGAGACTGGTAAACTTTGCGATACTCCTAGATACTAGATTGATTAAAGTCTTCCTGTCTGACGACAGGATTCAAAGATTAAGGAAGGTAGCAAGTCCCTTCTTACTGCAAGACTCACTTCCAGCACAGCAGTGGTTACGTCTCCTAGGAAACCTGTCCTCCCTGGAATATCTAATATGCAAAAGTCGACTCAAAGTATGATCTCTCCAGTGGCGACTGAAGACAAATTGTACAAGTACCCACCGGACTTGATGGTTTCCATGGGACTCGAATAGATGACGGACCTAAGATGGTGGGTGGCAGACAACTTTCGCAGAGGGGTAGATCTTCTTTCCTCCCCTGAATCAGTGCTCTCTACAGATGCATCAAAAGAAGGGTGGGGGCGGCTCACTTGCTGCATCACATGGCCTTCAGGCTTTGGTCCGAGTTTGAAAGTATTCTGCATATAAACCTCCTGGAAATGAGGGCAATATATCTGACCTTGTAATAGTTTCATTAGCTCCTGTTAGGTCACTCCATGGTGTTGATGAGCAACAACACCATGGTGGTAGCTTACATAAACAAAGCGACAACACTATGGTGGTAGCTTATATAAACAAAGCGACAACACCATGGTGGTAGCTTACGTAAACAAACAAGGCGGTACTTTTTCTCAGCACCTTTGCCATCTAACAGTAGAGATGCTAAGATCGGCAGAAAACAACGTGTCCCTATCAGCTCTCTTCATTCCAGGCAAATGAGCAGAGCAACACAGATAGTGTGTTCCAATTGGTCTTTTGAATCATCTAATAGCCAATTAAGTCCTGGCTTTGTGGGGGTTCCCCTGACAATGGATCTGTTTGCAACATCTCTGAACAGCAAGCTCCTGCTGTACTGCTTTCCTGTACCGATTCCCCAGGTGTTTCAACAACGGTGGGACAACATCAATGTCTACTCATTCCCCCCTACCCTGTTTTGCCTGATGAGAAGAGTACTCAACAAGGTAAGATCATCCACCAACTTATCAATGACCCTCATAGCTCCAATATGGCATCATGCGGAATGGTTCCCTGACATTCTTCAGCTGTTAACAGAAGTCCCGAGAGGAATCTCTCCACATCATGATCTACTCAGACAACCACACATAAAGGTCTACCACAAAGCCGTTAGAGTCCCCATGTCTTCATGCCTGGAAGTTATCCAGCATCTCCTTGTGAAGTGAGGATGTTTATGAGGAAAAACTCCTCTCAGTCTCGGTGGTGAAAGGCTATTGTTCGGCCTTGAGCTTCACCTTTAGATTGAAAGGAGCTAATATCTCCTTATTGTTGTCTCTCCTCATATGATGTTTCGAGCTTACCTCTCCTCAGTTGGAAGTTAGATCACCTCCATGGAATGTTGCTAGTGTTCTACGATTGCTAAAAGGAGCTCCTTACGAACTATTATGCCAGGCACCAGATCTTCACCTGACTCGAAAAACAGTGTTCCTACTCGCTTATGCCTCGGTCAAGAGAGTAAGCAAACTTCATGGTCTTTCCTATGATGTCAACTGTTCAAGAGAATGGGGACAGGTAATGCTCGGCTTTTTCCCTGAGTTTATCGCCAAGACATTAAAATCCAGGAGTAGCAGATCCTAGATTCCGGCCCTTCCGGATTGAGTGTCTCTGTAACGTGACTGATGACCTGGATCAACTGCTACTGTGCCCAATGAGGGTTCTGAGGTGTTACCTCAAGAGAACTTCAGGAGCTCATCCCAGAGTGAGGAGATTGTTTGTCAGCAGAGGGAAGGTTAAGAGAAGAATCACTAAGAACAATTTCATCATGGATTTGTAAGGTCATAGACCAGGCCTTGAATCCTAATTCTTCTCCGCAGATGCGGAAACCTAGAGCTCACGACGTTAGGGGCATTATTACGTCCCTAGTGTTCAAGAAAAACTACTCGGTAGCGCAGATCCTTCAAGCAGGTGTGTGGAAGCGTCAAACGACCTTCACCTCCCACTACTTGCAAGACATAACCCACAAGAGCATGCAGACACACTCCATCGGACCTGTGGTTTCTCCACAACAAGCTATTTAAACACCTCAAGCTCTGTGATGGACAATAAGCAGATGGTAGAGGGTAGAGGTTATGCAGGATCAAGTCTGGGATAAATGATAAGAATGACTGGTTCCTTTCTTTCATTTTCCCATCCCTTGGGGAACAGTGCCTATGGCACTCTGCAAGCTGGCTTCCACTGTCTGCATGTAAAAACCATTTCCCTTATGTAACTTGGTATAGAAATATATACTTGTAATGTCCCCATATCCCCTTTGCGAGGTGGGAATTGGGTAACGTCTATGGTTTGGTAAAAGAAAACCCTACGACTTCTGAGAATTCTTACCTAGACAAGTCACATGGCTAGTATCACATGTACTGCTCATGCTGCTAAAGCGTGCAATTGCACAAGGATTTAGCAAGGTGTCAGGGTGGAATGCCCTGGGTCAAAGACCTGCCAGTTTGTTAGGACTTCCACCTACCGTAGGATGAGTCTTCCCTAATAAAGAGAGAAAGGGTTTGCATTAGTGACCGAACAAATGACAAATTTAAAAATAATTTGTATTTTTCTTAATGATACAAACCTTGACTCTTTATACAAATTTGGCCCGCCATCACCTATCCCCCTGCAAGTTCTGCTTGGAATCAAAAGTGACGAGGCAACACCAGTGTGTGTGTGTGTGTGTGTGTGTGGTGTAGCCGGTACTGCCCCCTACCCCCTTGCTAACTAGCACTGGGGTACTTATACCTCACTAAAAGTCTTATGGCTAATCTTCCAGCTTTGCTGAGAGGGTATGATCCTTGATAAAGAGCTCAAGGTTTGTATCGTTAGGAAAAATACAGATTCTTAAATTTGTAATTTTAATAATCAGTTGATTCAGAGCGTATGGACTGCTGTTTATAATTTTGAATTTCCATTTTCTTTTTAGCCCAGAAAGCCTTCATTCTTCAGAAGTTTGTTGGTTCTTGTATAATACTGGTTACCTTATTACGTAGTGATTTTTGTGTAATATCCTTGTGTGGATTTTCATCGTGTAATTTTTTATGCAACCCAGCTAAAAAGAAATTTCTACAAGGAACAATGCTGCAATTACCCCTTTAATTCATAAGGATCTGACCCTTTTGTGGACCGGATTGTTTATTATATTTCCTTATATTGCAATGATTACAAATGAAATTGTCTTTATTAGTGTTGAATTCATTGCAATTGGTGTTTTGGTCTCTGGATCTACGAGTTCAGGTCCCTGAGTTTGTATGGTCATCAGCCTTTCTGTGTTGGGGTTACCGCTTGTTCTGAATTAAGAATTGTTTCCACTGTTCTGATTTTTCATTGTAGTTTAGAATAACTGGTTATGGTGCCCCTGACGGCAAGGATTGGCAATTAACTACTCCTCCTGGGCAGGATGAAAGGGGTCACACCCAAGGGTTCTTTTAACGGTGCCAAGGCTTGCATAAGTCTTTCCTTTGATGGAATACCTTCCAGACCTAAGGATGGGAGTAACATCCATAGGGGCTAGTACTGTCTGTATCGTCACCTGAAATTAATATTTCATTGTGTTCACCACAAAGAAGGAAATACCTGCTCCTGTAGGGGAAGCGGGTAAAGCCAGCTTAATTCGGGCTTGCTTTCAGTAAGGTAAAATTTATTATGTCATCCTTCATTGCCCTCTTAACAAGAGAATACCTTGACGAAGTCATTGTGCTTCAACAGGGAATATTGTGTCCATGTTGAAGTATGGTGGGCTCTTGAACTTTGGGAAATTGCTCCCCTAGTTCGAATCTAAATCTCTCTCTTTCAGTCTGTTTCTTAGTCTCGTTGTTACTCCGACTTCCTCCTAATTTTATAAACTTTTTTTTTTGTCTTGTTGTTACTCCGACTTCCTCCTAATTTTATAAACTTTATTTTGTCTTGCTGTCTTATCTCTGATTATTTCCCTTATCTTTATATATATGTATATATATGCATTTATATAATTTTTTTCCTTCAGTTTTTTTTTTATTTATTCATTCAGGATTTTTTAAATGGCATGTTATTACTGCCTGCTTAGGTGAATGGGAGAAGGGATCATGGCTGGGAGGTATTTGCATTCATAGCTATATATAAGAGTACTGGATGATCTCAGCCATTCCAAAAATTGTTTTGACCTTTTTTGGTGGAACTATTCTCAAGGGTTGGGTCATTGGAATGGGGGGGGGGAATCCAATCCTTAAGGTAGGACTCTCGGCTTCTGGCCGGAAGCCCATCATTACGGATATGGGGAGGAGGATAACATATTTTCATGGTCTCTGTCTTAACAGGTCGTTTTAGCTTACATCTGTACCTCTATATCTATTTTGGTGCTGCTGTCTCATGGGTAGGGTATGGAGTGGACCACCTAGGAAGTACAGTATACTCTCACTGTGCTGATAGTGGAGAATGCAAATTTCCCCTCCAACATATGATACTTTCTTAATATTTTCAAGCAGGTAAACCAACAAGTAAAGTCTCACCCTTGATTATGGACCTTTCTAATAATGACGTCCAATCCCATGGATATACTAACTCCCCCCTGGACACTGTTGAAGATCCCGAGCAATTTTAATGAGGAAGGTTCTGCTGACGACTGGGAAACCAATATGGACCGCTCTTCAAATGCTCAGAAACTTAATGGAAATGTAAGGAAATTAAAAGTCATCCACATATGTGATATACCAATAAATTGCCATTGTTAATGTCTTTTAAACTTTACGGTAAAATTGGTGAAATGAGGATGAATTTCAAAGATAATGAGAAATGGGAAGCATGGATCTCCTTCAGTAATCATGAGGAGGCTTTCAAAGCAGTCTGTGAAATTTCCTTAATAAAAGTTAATAATCGTGAGATTACTGGAGCGCTATGCAATGCAGCTCTGGGAAACTCGGATGTATATTTTCCCAGTGACTGGTATCAGAGTGAGTCTGCTTACACCAAAATAAATCTGATATCAAAGCCACCAATGTGGATAATTGCAACACCTAAGGCAAAGAATTTGATTATTTTAAATTTAGTAAACTAATACAGAGGAAAGTGGGTACTGTAGTGTGTGGAGACATTTCTAGATTTGGCAAGAAGTCCATCTTAATTCATGCAAGATCTAGAACACAGTCTTTTATGTTAAATACCATAAAAATAGAAGGAAATCTCATGGTAACCACATTAGAATTTTAGCTATGGATAAGGAATAATTTTGAACAGACATTGATTATGATATTAGCGAGGATGAAATCTTGGGACGTGTGTCCTAAAGAAATATGGAAGGTTCACAAAATTCCCAGAACCTCTCATTATTATTTTCACTTTTGGAAACCCTCATGTACCCTCTCATGTTACATGTCTACATCGAAAATAAGAGAATATCAGTTCGCCTTTACTAACAGAAATTTTTGCAGTGTTACAATTGCTTCAAATTTTGGCATCCATTAGGCTATGTAAAAACGTAAAGATATGTGATAATTGTTCTGATCCTGAGCATGGACCCTGCACTTCTATTCCAAAGTGCACTAACTGCAGCTGGGATTGAAAGCCAACCAATAAGAAATTTCCTCAATATCAAATAGATGAAGCAGCTGTTCAGAAGTCGGATGCAGAATATATCAGTGTGGGATATGCTAGGCAACTCCTAACCAAAACCAAAGGTTATCTAAGGATATAGGACAGCCAGAAAAATTGCAACACCTCCTAGACCAGGTAATGTAAAGCATCCTATTGCTGAATCACCTACTAAGGCTATTACCATGCTTCACAATTTAGATTCAGTGTCTCTCTTCAAAAAGGCACCACCTCCTTCCTCTAAATCTGCCAGACCTCGGATGATCAGCCCAGTGCAGGATTTAGGAGAAGAATCCTATGCTACAGAGCAATTGGATGCACCTGTCATAATGGAAGTAGATAATCTTTATGGCTTTCCATCTTTCAATCAAAAAGAGAGGGAGACCACCATTCCTCTCCCTCCAATGAGAAGTGCAAAATTACTATTGCAAATAGGTACAATGTTTTACCTGAAAAAATGATGAACTTTCAACAAACTTGAATCAATCAAAAATTCAAGTTGAGGTCCACCATCCCCCTCCATAATTAAGTCAAAAGAACATGAAAAAGGAAAATATAAAACCAAATTTATCAAGACCCTCTCCTAAAAACACCTACAGGAAATAATGTTAAATCAAAACCTGCCAATGGGAAGACCTCATCCTAGATGCCTTCCAGAAGTAAACTAGTTTTTTCCTCCATTTTGTAATGGAATTGTTGGGGATTAAGTTTCATTCATAAGCTCCTCATTCATGAGCACTCAACTATAATTGTATGTCTACAGGAGAGTAAGCTTGATGCTAATAATCCTTGTCCTCGAGAATATGTTAGCTATAATAGGACACCATATGATCAACAAGCAGGGAGCCATGGCGGAAGTCTTATATACGTTTGTCTAGATGTTCCCCAAATATCTGCCTATTTGTACCCCTTTACAGGCGGTAGTTGTATAAATTGATATAAAGAGGAAATGCACAATTTTCTCTCTTTATTTTCCTTCTAATGACATCTCATATAATAATTAGTAGAGGTGATTCAACAACTCCCTCAACCTTTTCTCTTGCTGAGACATTTGATTAATAGACATCATTTTAAGGGGTGCTGTTTGAGCAAACGCAACAGGTAATATTATGTCATCATCAATTGTGGAGAATTTAGTTATAGGACTCTTAATACAGGAGAACCCACACACTTTCATGTCCAGACAGGTACCTTGTCATAAAATGACCTTTCAATTGCAAGATCTAACCGCCTTCTTGATTTTGATTGGAGAACACTAGATGATTGGCATACTAGTGATCATGCACCAATCATTATAAACACCAACAATAATCCACTTACACAAAGATTGCCACAATGAAACCTTGACAAGGCAGACTGGGATAGATTTTGGGAGTTATTATTATTATTATTAATTGTTAAGCTACAACCTTAGTTGGAAAAGCAAGATGCTATAAGCCCAGGGGCCCCAACAGGGAAAATAGCCCAGTGAGGAAAGGAAACAAAGAAAAATAAAATATTCTAAGAACAGTAACAACATTAAAATAAATTTGTTCCTACACTAAATACAAACCCTCATTCTTTACTATAGGAGATATTCTAGCGCGAGCTGGAAAATACGGCAGAAAACCTTAACAAGGTCGTTAACGACCGGGCCAGTAGTTATCCACCTGTTAGGGGTGGGGGACTGCCAGTTGGTAGCTACTGAATACCTTCAATCGAATTCTAGCCGTCACAGTGGTAGCACCGCTGCTCCTGCTTTTGTTTGACTGGCAGACTAGCCTTTCTTTAGTGTGTTTTTGATTAACTTTTTCTTTTTCTTTTCTTTATTAGGCCTAGATGTGATGTCCTCATGAGGAAGTGTCCCGGGATTCGCCCGAAATCTTGTGGCACATTCATGTCACCACCGGAGGTGGATCCTCATTCCCTATGCCCTTCGTGCAGAGGTCATAGGTGTTCTGAAGGTTCCCCCTGCCAAGTATGTAGAGAATAGTCGCCCTCTCAGTGGGATAAGTTCGTGAAGAGGAAGAAGAAGAAACCCAAGAAGGATTTGTTACCTCCAGGTTCGCCGTCGAAAGGTAAGGAGTCTCGGGCCTCTTCTTGGGCCTCTCGATCTCTCCCTTCAGACTCTTCCTTGCCTCCTTCCTCCGGGGGAAGTCAAGGAAGAGCGGCACCATTGACTTGACCCCCATTCCCCCTGGTCAGGCGGATCACGTTGCCCCTCCCAGTGGGACAATTTCTTCCACCATCGTGAATAACTCTATTACCGCTTCTATTCCAGATTACGTACGAGCGGTATGGCCTGCCCTTGTACTTCCTGGTTCTCATTCGGTGTTAGTGTGGAACCAGTTCCTCGTGGGCACAGTCTTACCTCAGGTCCCTTCTGTTTTGGAACCTTCGGGAGTTCCGGACCTCGTCTACATCCCGTCAACCCAGTTGGCGGCCGCTAAAGTGTCGGCAGGTGTAATAACTTCAGCTCCCGCGACGCCTACTTCGTTTCTCGCTTGCGCTTCTACGAAACCACAATGTCGCAAGCGCGATCATCGCTATACCTCCCCCTCCCCCTTCTCCTCCTCCTCGTTGTCTTCGTCCTCCTTGGAGGCTAGGAGGGAGAGAGAGAAGAGGAAAAGGAGAGCTCGCTCTCCTTTGCCCAGACGTTCTCGTCAGAGAGAGAGGCGACATAGGAAGAGACGTTATCGTTCTCGCTCTTAATCGCCTTCTATCTCTAAACGAAATGTCTCGCCGAGAGATAATAAGTGCTCTCGTCATAAACATAAAAAGAGTACATCCTCGCGTCATTGTTCTGCCTCGTGATCGTCTTTCTCTCGTGAGGGATCATCTAGGCGCTGTAAGAAGAAGAGCTCTACGAGACGTTCTCGCTCTTCGTCATGAGAGAGTTCTCTTAAGTATAATAAGCGCTCCCGTTGGAGCGATTTTTCATCTAATCGCGCCCGGAGCGCGACCAAGGAAAGAGAGCCCTCTGAGCGCGATCCCTCTCCTTCACATATTAATTGAGGACCTCAGATCGCTCTAGAGAAGCGAGAAAGAGCACTTCTTCTCGCCGTCGCTTCGTATCAACAAAGAGAGAGCGCTCCTGTCCTTCACCCTCCCGATCGTGCAAGTCTCCGGACATATCCACGCGGGGTCATTCACCTCCCCCTCGTGTTTCAGACAGAACGGCTCCGGTTCCCGTACTTCCTAACAAGTTACGGAATATGAGCCTCACGAGAACCTCGGAAGAAGATGCAGGGGTTCAACCCTTCTTCTCCTCGGTTGAAAACAGAGGAAAATGGCCAGACCGCCGATCAATGCTACCTCTTACTGAGACAGTACCGTTAATTCGGTCGCCTACGCCTAGACCATCGACTTCCAGGCAAGATCAGACGCGCGTGGCGCCATTAGCCAGTGCTCAGCCTTCCCTTGGAATAACGGCTATGGAGTATTCTACGTCGCCGTTAGCTCCAGACACTCGGGCTTCTATCGCCCTCCCTCGCGAGGAATTAGCGCGACCGGAAGATTCCTCGAAAGAACAACCATCAAAGGATTTAGAGTCCTCCTATCTGAGGGCTCTAAGAACGATGTGTAATATCTCAGGCCTCGGGGATTTACATCTGTCACCGCGACATACCGACGCTCTAGCTTTAGATAGACTATGTCGTCCTCCACCTAACCCAAAGACCAGAATCGAACTTCCCTGGTCTATTCACACTGCAGGCCGTCTGAGGAAGGTCTCGCAGGCGGTCTCGGGGGAAACGGGTTCCTTGAAGTCTCAAGGATCCCATAAACTTCTGCAATTTCCATTTTCGAGGCAAAAGCGTTTTTACAAGGTCAGAGACGCCAACCCTTCTCTGACCCTGGATCCCCTCACAGCATGGCTCACACCTGGCTGCTCTGCAGAGAGACTCTCTTCTCTCCCAGTCTCCTTCACCGCCACAGAAGCTTCGGCAATGGAAGCAGTGTCAATGTCCCTTCTGGAGGCATTATCCTGGTTTGACACATGGTCAGGCACTGTTGGCTACCTAGCGAGTCACGAAGACCTATCAAACCAAAACTCCATGCAGTCCCTGCAGGAAGTCCTAGCAGCTGGGGCCAAAACAATGAACTTCCTAACTGCTACGACTGCAACCATGTGGGGCAACTGGATTCTAAAAAGGAGGGAATCAGTGGTTTCCAGACTTCATAGGCATCGGTAAGACCGAGAAGTCAGATTTAGGAACTCGGATCTTCTGCAACCTCTCCTCTTTTCTAAACAGGTAGTTTCCTCTGCCTTAGATACTTGGAGGAAAGAGACGCAGGACACCGCGATGCAAAATGCTGCTTCCCTTCGCACAATGCAACAGCAGACAACTCCACAACCCAAAACCACAACTGCAACTCCACTCCCAGCCAAGAGCCTCAGCCTCCCCTCTTTTATAGCCAAACCCCGTGGGCAGAGGAAAGTCGGCTCCTCCTAAGGCTAAAGGAAGAGGGAGGAACCCTAGACAGAAATAGGGTCACGGCTCCCCCCTCACAGTGCGTAGGGGGGTGCCTGCAGGGGAGTTGGAGGAGGTGGAAGGCTATGGGGGCCATGCAATGGACCATCAAGGTGCTTCGTTGGCGGTACCGCATCCCCTTCATAGACTTTCTTCCTCCTCTAATTCCTCCCCCGATCTCGTCCTCCCAGATCCCTCGGGATCCAGGGAAACAGCAAGCCCTAGCTCGGGAGATCCAGAGCGTGCTCCTAAAAGGCGCCATTCAAAAGGTCTCCAACACCTCCCAAGGTTTTTCAGTCACCTCTTTCTGGTAGAGAAAGCCTCGGGAGGTTGGAGACCCGTAATCGATCTCTCGACATTGAACCAGTTTGTGAAGCAAACTCCATTCATAATGGAGACAGCAGCCTCCGTGACCCAAGCGGTGCGTCCAGGAGACTTTATGGCATCGGTGGACTTGAAAGATGCATATTTCCAAGTGCCGATCCATCACATATCTCGGGAATTCCTACGCTTTCTGGTTCAGGATCGAATCTTCGAGTTCAAAGTCCTATGCTTCGGCCTCTCGACCGCCCCACAGGTCTTTACGAAGGTTTTTGAACTCGCATCTTTGTGGGCTCACAAGCACGGAATACGTCTGCTAAGATACCTGGACGATTGGCTACTCCTGGCCTCGTCCAGGGAGCTAGCTCTGGATCACCTGAGAAGACTTCTAGACCTTTGCAAGGACCTGGGGATCCTTGTAAATGCAGAGAAGTCTTGCTTGAGTCCAACCCAAGTCTTAAACTATCTGGGTATGTCCATCAACACCCAGGTAGGGAGGGTGTTCCCTTCGGAAGACAGACTTCGGACACTGGATCAATCCATCGCCCATTTCTTGTCTCCACTACCGCCTCCATCCAAGTCGTGGCATAGTTTTCTGGGCCATCTTTCCTCCCTGAAAAAACTAGTTCTAGGCAGAAGATCGAGAATGAGAAATCTCCAGTAGCATCTGAAGACCCTTTGGTTTCAAAAGATCGATTCCCCATTCTTGGCAGTGAGGTTCCAGCTCTGGTGTTACAAGATCTTCATTGGTGGTCAACCAGAGAGAATACCCAAAAGGGCATTCCCCTCCTAAGTCCCAGTCCGAAGTTAAAACTCTTTTCGGACGCATCGCTACGGGGGTGGGGTTCCCACCTAGGCCCGAAATTAGAATCAGGAGTTTGGTCTCTGATAGAGCAAACTCTCCACATAAATCACCTGGAATTATTAGCAGCCTGGAAAGGCCTAAAATTCTTTGTTAAAGATCTACAAGGACGAGAGGTGGTGCTGATGAGCGACAACTCCACAGCCGTCTTGTACATCAACAAGCAAGGGGGTACTCTGGCAAGAGACCTTTGTCTGCTAGCGGTCCAAATTTGCCAGTGAGCGGAAGGTCACAATATTTCTCTCACGGCCAGGTTTAATCCGGGCTGGAGAAACATCGTAGCGGATCAACTGAGCAGGCATCACCAAGTGTTGAGTGGCGAATGGTCTTTGGATCCTCGAGTAGCGAAGACAGTAATAGCTTTGTGGGGTTTCCCCACAATAGACCTGTTTGCCACTTCTCTAAATGCGAAACTTCCCTGCTACGGGTCCCCAGTTCCAGACCATCAGGCAGCAATCCAGGACGCCCTTCAACATTCCTGGGATAACCTGGACGCATATGCCTTTCCACCCTTTTGCCTGCTCAGAAGGGTGATCAACAAACTCAGGACATCCCGGAACTGCAAGCTAACTCTAATAGCTCTGGCATGGCCAAGCAGAGAGTGGTACGCAGACCTTCTTTCCCTGTTGGTTCAAGTTCCAAGGTTTCTGCCTCCAGAACCCCTTCTGTTGACGCAGCCACACAGTGGTATCCCCCACGGGAGAATCCACTTCCTGAAGCTTCACGCTTGGAGGCTGTCTAGTCTCTCCTCAGAAGCAGAGGCTTTTCAGAGAAGGTGGCTGAGCACATGTCCAGGCACCTGCGCCAATCTTCCACAAACCTCTACCAAGCAAGATGGAGAGTGTTTGTAGCTTGGTGTAGAGGGCGAGGCGTGTCTCGACTCGATCCCTCTCTTCCATTAGTGGCAGACTTCCTGGTGTACCTCAGGGAGGAGAAACTCCTCTCAGTCTCGGTAATTAAAGGCTATCATTCTGCCTTAAGCCTCATCTGTAGACTGAGAGGGGTTGACCTTTCCACCTCAGAAGATATCACCTAGTTGATTCAAGGGTTTGAGAGATCTTGCCCCCCCCCCCAGTTGAGATTAGACCACCGCCTTGGGACGTGTCCCTGGTCTTACGTTCCTTGAAGGGACCACCCTATGAGCCCTTAAATAGGACCTCTGACTACTTCCTAACCCTTCATGGTCTATCCTACGAAGTCACCCATTCTAGAGGATGGGGGGAAGTCTCGCTCAACTTCGTGCCAGGCTTTGTGGCCAAAACTCAGAATCCTTCATTGGCCGATGAGAGGTTTAGAGAATTTCAATTTTCCAGCCTCAATAGGGTAACACAGGATACTGACCAATTGCTACTGTGCCCAGTCAGGGCGCTAAGGAAATACCTGAAGCGCACCAGACCTTTCAGACCACGCCTCCGTCATCTCTTCCTCAGTACCAATAAGGTAAAGAAGAGAATCTCTGGCAACACCATCTCTTTCTGGCTCAAGAAAGTTATTGCGAGAGCCATTCACGGAGACCTAGAGGCAGCTCAACCCAAAGCCCATCAAGTTAGGGGAGTGGCTGCCTCACTGGCGTTTAAGAAGAATTTTTCAGTCTCCCAAGTCTTAAGAGCTGGAGTCTGGAAACGCCAATCAACATTCACCTCTCACTATTTATCCAATGTGACACATAGGTCTCTAAACACCTTTTCTATTGGGCCTATTGTGGCAGGTCAACATGTGCTGTAGCTACCTTACGCCCTTTCAGGGGACAGTAGCCATTGGTCGAGGATTCTGTGTTACACTAGGCTTTAGAAGGACATCCATCTATCTTCTGCACCTTCCTTCTTCCTCCCATCTGGGTATCCTAGTCTGTAACCAGTTTCAGCTGGACTTGCCAATGGAAATAAGGTATGAAACCCATCTGACTCCTCTCACAGGGTATAAGTTATACTCGTAGTCACGAGGGTTCCCCTTTTCAAGGTCAGGGGAATCCTAAGTATGATAGGGTCCAAGTCATATGTTCCCAACCCTCTTCATCCTGAAACATTTGTTTCCACGTAATTACAAACTTTCAGTCGTGCTAAGATTATGGGGATCTACAAAGAAAAGTTAATGGGAGATTTTTTCATCAAAAGTCTAGTCTGAGGACTATCTTTCCTAGGAATAGGGAACTCCTCCTCCACCCTGACCTCATGACTAAGTCTCCTATAGTAAAGAATGGGAGTTTGTATTTAGTGTAGGAACAAATGACAAACTTATAACAGAGTTTGTATTTTTCCTAACATACAAACCCGAATTCTTTTCACAAATCTTCCCTCCGTCACCACCCCCTAAAAATAGTCCTAGCTAGAATCCGATTGAAGGTATTCAGCAGCTACCGACCGGCGGTCCCCCACCCCTAACAGGTGGATAACTACCGGCCCGGTCGTTAACGACCTTGTTAAGGTTTTCTGCCGTATTTTCCAGCTCGCGCTAGAATATCTCCTATAGTAAAGAATTTGGGTTTGTATGTTAGGAAAAATACAAACTCTGTTATAAGTTTGTCATATTTCCTATATAAACTATAAATACTTTAACAAAACAAGAGGAAGAGAAATTAGACAGAATAGTGTGCCCGAGTGTACCCTCAAGCAAGAGAACGCTAACCGAAGACAGTGGAAGACCATGTTACAGAGGCTATGGCACTACCCAAGACTACTAGAGAACAATGGTTTGATTTTGGAGTGTCCTAGAAGAGCTGCTTACCATAGCTAAAGAGTCTCTTCTACCCTTTCCAAGAGGAAAGTAGCCACTGAACAATGACATTGTAGTAGTTAACCCCTTATGCAAAGAAAAATGTTTGGTATTCCCAGTGTTGTCTGGTGTGTGAGGACAGAGGAGAATGTGGAACGAATAGGCCAGACTATTCAATGTATGTGTAGGCAAAGACAAAATGAACCGTACCCAAAGAGAGGGATCCAATATTGTACTGTCTGGCCAGTTAATGGACCCAATGACTCTAGTGGTAGTATCTCAACGGGTGGCTGGTTCCCTGACCAACCTACTACCTACTAGTTGGAGAATAGTTGGAAAGTGTTGATGAGGCCATAACCTTACTGAATGGAACTCTCCATACAGCAGGAACCAATCTGATTCCCAAAATCACAGGTTTATTTGAACGGTGACAAATCTCCTGGTGGTCTTCAGAACTAACTGCCCAGCAAAGAGCCACAAGAAAATTGTTGACTCAATTGTATAGATGCCGTACAGAGGAGAATTTGATTTTATACAAAATATATAGAGTATAGTTCTGTTGTGCCATGAAAGAAGCCAAGCGCCAGTCTTGGATATCTTTTATTTCCGCAGTCAACAGTAGAACACCACCATCTTCTTTATGGAGAAAAGTAAAAAAAGATAGCAGGGAAATTTACCCCCAACCCACCACCAGTGTTGAAGGTAAATGGTCAGTATGTGACTGGAGCAATTGAGGTTAGCAATGCCCTGGCCGATCATTTCTACAATGTATCATGCAAGCTTGAAGTAGCACCTGGTCACCATTATAGAAGCATTGAAGAACAGAAAAAGCTAAATTTTGCAACAGAAAAAAAAGAATCTCACAATACTCCTTTTACTGAAAGGGAATTTGATTCTGCACTTGCTACTTGCAATGATTCAGCCTCTGGACCAGATGGAATTCCATATGCAATGATTAAACATGCACCTGTTAATACCAAGTTATATATTTTAAGCATTGTTAACAAAATATTGCATGATCATAGTTATCCAAGTGTTTGGAAACTAGCCATTATTTTAGCCTTTTTAAAACCTGGCAAGGATAATTTTTTAGCAGCAAGCTATCGACTAATTGCATTGACATCTTGCTTATATAAGATCATGGAGATGGTCAATGCAAGATTGGTGTGGCATCACCTATGCAGTGTGGGTTTAGAAAAATGCACTTAGCGACTGATGTGTTGATACGACTCGTTTTTAGCAGCAAGCTATCGACCAATTGCATTGACATCTTGCTTATATAAGATCATGGAGATGGTCAATGCAAGATTGGTGTGGCATCACCTATGCAGTGTGGGTTTAGAAAAATGCACTTAGCGACTGATGTGTTGATACGACTCGTTTTTAGCAGCAAGCTATCGACCAATTGCATTGACATCTTGCTTATATAAGATCATGGAGATGGTCAATGCAAGATTGGTGTGGCATCACCTATGCAGTGTGGGTTTAGAAAAATGCACTTAACGACTGATGTGTTGATACGACTCAAGTCCTCCATTTGTGAAGCCATTGCTTCCAAAGGGCACCATGTAACAGTCTTTTTTTTTTACCTTGAAAAAACATATGATACTGCATGGAGATACGGTATACTTGAAACCATTTATAATTTGGGATTGAGAGGAGACCTACCATTGTTTATTCAATCATTTATTTCACAGATATTTTAAAGTTAAAGTGGGTGAAACTGTCACAGGAAATATGAGGAAGGAGTTCCCCAGGGTAGTGTGCTAAGTGTAACCCTATTTACAGTAGCCATTAATGGAATATCCTCTGTCATTCACCAAGATATTCTCTCAACACTATTTGTAGATGATTTCTCCATTTCATTTGCTGGAGCTAGACTGTCAATGGTTGAAAAAAACCTACAACTCTCAATTGACAAAATTATTCACCGGGCTGATATGAATGGATTTAAGGTTCGACAAGCAAAACTCTTGTTGTCCATTTCTGTCGTTTACATCCAGACTTGGATATTTACATCAAAGGTCAACAGATCCCATGTATAAGTGAAGCTAGATTTTTAGAATTATTTGATAGCAGGCTGACATGGATTCTTAAATTGAAAGCATTAAAAGTAAAATGTCTTGACTAAATCCTTTGAAAGTTTTATCCCATACATCATGTGGTTTGAAAAGTGTATGGTAGACTACTGATTGATAGGATTAACCCATTACAGCCTAGCGGCAGCAAAAGCTGCCACTATATTCTGAAGTGTCCAGAATCGTCTGTATGTCTTACAGCCTTATCTTACATTATAAGCATATTGAAACAAGTTAATTCTTGCTGCTGACCGGGCCATATTACCCTCCAACTCACCTAATGCTGTCAGTTGACCTTAGATTGTGAATAAGTTAAGATGGGTGAAAAGAGTACTACATTTAGTTGTAAAGAAAGGTATTTTCTATATGAAATTTACAATTATTTCAAACCATTATTGCTGTGTTTCTGTGATCTAGAGGTTTCTTTTTTGTGTGTTATCCATAAAATATCTCTGCAGTTTTTTTCAAGGCCATCACTGAGAAAAGCATTTTTAATGGCAGCTTTTGCTGCCGCTAGGCTATAACGCAATATTTTTCCGTTTTCTTATATAGAGTTTATTTATTTTTCAAATAGTGGTCAAAATCTTATTAGAGTATATTCAGTTCGTAGTTTCATGACTGAGAGAAGAAATTAACGTTGAATGAACTCAATTCTTTGTTTGCTACTCGGCTCCACAGGAGTTTTATAAGAAAAACTAATGCAATTTTTCTTGCTCACGGATGTTTTATCTTGCAAACGTAACATTAGTGTTCCTACAAAAATGATAGTACATGTATGTGAATGTCGATATATACAGTAGGTCTGTATGCAGGTAAACACATACATACACACACACACACACACACACATATATATATATATATATATATATATATATATATATATATATATATATATATATATATATATATATATATATATATATATATATACATATATATATATATATATATATATATATATATATAAATGTATATATATATATATATATACATATATATTTATATATTGATCTATTTATATATATATATATATATATATATATATATATATATATAAATATATATATATACATATATATTTATATATTGATCTATATATATATATATATATATATATATATATATATATATATATATATATATATATATATATATATATATATATATATATTCTCTGCTGACTTACTTTGAATGAAATCTACGACCTTCTGGATGAACATGACAATAAAAGGGATTTTGACGTAGGAAAAATCTATTTCTGGGCGAAGGACCTGTGCCGCCCAGTGAATAAGCTCCATTTAGCACTTATTCTTAGGTAATTTACTGCTAAATATACCAGAGAAAAAATGTAAAGGAGTGCTAGGTTAACTAGCTCGCTCACCTATTGGTGTCGGTATAAAATTGGGCGTATAGTCCAGAGGTCCCGCACTATTTAGATTTATCCACGACAGAAACCCCAATAGAGGAGAGCCGTTCAACCTCACTCGGTACTACTAACAATGCATCCGCTCAGAACCCAACTCCTTAGCACCCAAAGTTTGGGGACTCCAAGGGAGAGGAGCTGGGAGGGTTCACTGGGCGGCACAGGTCCTTCGCCCAGAAATAGATTTTTCCTACGTCAAAATCCCTTTTCTGGGCTCGAACCTGTGCCGCCCAGTGAATCTATACAAGAGAAAATGTCACCAAACTTGCAAAATAAAGGAAAAAACATAAGCGTAAGGGAAATACAGGATGCTTTTAATCAGAGATGAGTACCAAAAAACAATTATAAGGGTATCTTAAATATGAACATAAATCCAATAAGGTAGGTATAATAATGTTGTGAGTGATAATATACAGATACTCAGGAGTATATAAAAATTTACAAATATAATAACAGTATTCAGGTGCGAGACCAACGAATACAATAGGGTATAAAAGAGGCAGGTAAGAGGGAGAGATAAAGAGACAAGGCATTAACCTGTGAGTTACCTGGGAGTAACTACGCTCCCTGCGGCTACTGTAGAAAATTTTAGGGCTTCCAAATGTTTAAGGTAGTGTTTCTTGAACACTGACGGTGATTTCCACCCTGTAAACCTGGAAAGGTCTGTAAAATTCATGTGGTGAAAGAAGTTCACCGAGGTAGCCACCGCCCTGATATCATGTGCAAGAGGAAAAGAGTCAGGGTTAGCTTGTTTAATAAAATACAAAATTTGTTGCCTGATCCCTTTAATAGTAATGGTACCGCCTTGTTCTCTAACGAATAGAGGCCCCGAGGAGTTAGAGGAGGTCCGGGATAAATAAGACCTAAGAGTAGTAACAGGGCACAGAGACGGATCTTGCGTGAGGGGAACAATTTTCCAGGAGGACCATCTGTTTTGAGGGTCTTCGTTCTTAGCCAAAAAGAATTTGTTAGGAGAAAGAAGGACCTCTCCCGAAGGCAGAAAGTCAATATGACCCGGGTCTCTCGACAAGGCTGCCAATTCAGAAATTCTTGCCCCGGAAGCCAAGCTCACCAGGAAAAGTGTTTTCCTGAGAAGGGGCATGTAATCACAAGAACTGTTAATGGTATCAGAAGCCAATTTGAGTACGTCATTAAGGAACCAGGTCACCGGGGTAGGACGAGTAACCGGTTTCAGTCTGGCACAAGCTTTCGGAATTGAAGCTAACAAAGAGTCGGTTAAGTCTATGTTAAAACCCACTAGGAAGATCTTTTTCAGAGCCGATTTAATAGTGGTGATAGTATTGGCTGCCAGACCTGATTCTAATAAAGATCTAAAGAAAGTGACTGTAAGGTTCAAGTTCATACAGTTCACGTCTGAGTCTATTAAAAATTTTGCCAACTTTTTAACTGCAGAGTCATACTGGCGGATGGTGGAATCCCGTTTATCCGATTCTAGGAACAAGGTGTTTTGAGGATCAATATTGGCACCATGCATAGCCGCAAACTTCATAAAGTCCATAAAGTTAGGGCGCTCTGAATGTTTGAGAAAGCGTACACAACGCGTGTTTGTACTATCTGAGACAGAACCGGATTGGGTATCGGGTGAGGGTATAGTCTCAACTCTCGCAGGAGAGGATACCAGTTGCTCTTGGGCCAGTTGGGTGCGACCAAGGCTACTTGTCCCTTGAAGGATCTCAGTTTGTCTAGAACTTTCAGCAAAAGATTCACCGGGGGAAAGAGATAAATCTTTTCCCAGGTGTCCCAATTCTGTGACATGGCGTCTGTGGCGTAAGCCTGAGGGTCTAGATTGGGAGCCACATATACTCTCAATTTGTGGTTGGATTCCGTGGCGAAGAGGTCCACTTGGAGACCGGGAACCTGAGAGAGAATCCACCGAAATGACTTTAGATCGAGTGACCATTCCGATTCTAGAGGGGAGGTCCGGGACAGGGCGTCTGCCACTACATTCCGGACTCCCGCCAGGTGGACAGCTGAAAGATGCCAACGGTTCAAGGCTGCTAGGGAGAATATGGCTACTAGAACATGGTTCAGAGGCCCTGACTTTGACCCGCCTCTGTTGAGGCAGCGGACCACCACTTCGCTGTCGAGGACCAGACGAAGGTGTTGTTTCTTGGGAAGAGCGAGACGTTTCAGGGTTAGAAGAACTGCCATGGCCTCTAGCACATTGATGTGAAATTGGCGGAACAAGGGAGTCCAAAGACCTTGAACTTTCTTGAGCTGAGAATAGCCGCCCTAACCTGATAAGGATGCGTCCGTGTGAATGATTAATTTCGGAGGCGGAAATCGAAGGGGAACTGACTTTGACAGATTGTTTGCTCTTGTCCAAGGAAGAAGTCTTTCCCGTAGAATGGGAGGAAGGCGGACTTTCTTGTCCCGGAGCTTCCGGTTCGCCCTCGAACACCAGACACGATTGATATCTTTCAATTTTGCCTTCAGAAGAAGATCCGTCACTGAGGCAAACTGAAGGGACCCCAGAATCCTCTCTTGGAGTCGTCTGGAACTTACTTTGTCTTTGAGAAAGCGTTTGGTGTTCCTTGCAATCTCTAACCTCTTGGGTCTGGGAAGACACAAAGTATGAGAAATAAGATTCCATTGCAGGCCGAGCCATTGGAACTTCGATTTTGGAAGAAGACGGGACTTCTTGAAGTTGATCTGGAAGCCTAGAGATTGAAGATAATGGATGACTTTGTGAGTGGCTTTTAGGCAATTTTGGGAGGTGTCTGACCAAATGAGCCAGTCGTCCAGATAGGCTACTACAGTGAACCCTCGCTACTTCGCGGTTCGACAATCGCGGATTCACCACTTCGCGGGGTTTTCCCATAACCCATATATATATACATATCGCGGATTTTCCGGAAAATTCGAAAATACCGCGAAATCTGAAGATAACCAAATACGATATTTTGTTACCTGTAATTCCATTAATACTGTAATTATAGTAATATCTGCTCTTACTGATTGTTCATTGCATTACATATGATATATAATTCAGCACAGAAAGAAATAAAACACGAAAAGAGAATGTGATCATACGATAATTCAGTACGTAGTAAAATTAAATCGAACATGAAACGCAAATCAGATGCAGTCATACCATATTAGAATGGTGTGTACTGTAATGGATGTGCTTCTTTTCCATGAATCTTTTGTATGTATACGTACGTAGTACAGTACTGCATCCAATAATATTCTTTGTTGCAAAAATCACATTTCGAATAAGTACTGTAAGCGTACGAGAGAGAGAGAGAGAAAGAGAGAGAGAGAGAGAGAGAGAGAGAGGCGTAAAATAGCGTACGTACGTAAATTTTTATTATTATTGTTATTATTATTATTATTGTTGTTGTTGTTAATAAAATTATTATTGTTATTATTATTAATCATTATTATTATTATTATTACTGTACAGTATTATTATCATTATTTATTATTATTACGGTATTGTACTTAATCTACGTACGTTCAGTGTGCGCGGGACATCTTCTATGAGTAATCAACGCACCATAGTACTGTATAAGACGGGTTGTGATTGGTTCAAGCGCTGATAGATGACGAATCAAAACTCAAGTTTTGTTATCTAGCCTGTGATTGGTGTTTGGCCCGCATCTCCAACCCGCAGCATCAGAGTTCTCGCGGGACTGCATCGTTCACTTTCTCTTTCCGCGTATTGCTGAGTAGACGTTCTTAAGTTTGTGAAGTTGAATCTGTGCTGTGTGCGACTGTTTTAAGTTGAACTTTTTGTTGAACTTTCTGTTACAATGGCTCCCAAGCGTTCTGCTTCTAGTAAGGCTGGTAGTGAGCCTAAACGCCACCGAAGAATGATGACGATAGCTGAGAAGGTTACGCTTCTCGACATGTTAAAAGATGGTAGAAGTTACGCGGCCGCCGGCCGCCATTTTGGCATCAACGAATCCACCGTTCGCTACATCAGGAAGGACGAGGCGAACATTAGAAAGACTGCTGCAATCACCTTTAGCAGATCAGCGAAGCGAGTCGTTACAACGCGTAATAAAACGATCGTACGCATGGAAGGTGCTTTAGCTGTGTGGATTGCCGACTGTCGGAAGAAGAACATAGCGTTGGATACGAACACCATCCGAACAAAGGCTTTGAGCTTGTATGAGAATTTTGCGGCAAAGGAACCTCATGACGACGATGGCGACCATGCTGAAGAAGATGATGATGTAGATGATCCTCAACCAGGGACCTCCACTGATTCCCAGCGTCAGAAACAACGTTTTTCCGCCAGCAAAGGATGGTTCGCGAAGTTTCAGAAACGCTTCGCCCTGAAAAGCGTTTCCCTGCATGGGGAGTCTGCTTCCGCTGACACTGCCGCTGCTGAAACTTACGTGAACCAGACTTTCAAGAACATTATCGCTGAAGGTGGATACAAGCCGGAACAAGTGTTTAATATGGATGAAACCGGCTTGTTTTGGAAGAGAATGCCGTCGCGAACTTTCCTGTTCAAAGAGGAAGCCAAAGCCTCTGGCTTTAAGGCATTCAAGGATCGCGTTACCCTCGTGATGTGTGGCAATGCTGCTGGATTTTTGTTAAAGCCGGGGCTTATTTATAAGTCGAAAAATCCTCGCGCTTTGAAAAACAAAAATAAGAATCTCCTTCCCGTGTACTGGATGCATAATCAAAAGGCATGGATTACGAAGATGCTGACCTCCAACTGGTTCCACCAGTGTTTCATCCCGCAAGTCCATGAATATCTCTTAGAGAAGGGCTTGCCATTCAAGATCCTTCTCCTTATGGATAACGCTGGTGGACACGCAACTGACCTGTCGCGTGAGGGCGTTCAGGTTGAGTTCCTGCCACCCAACACCACGTCATTAATTCAACCAATGGACCAGGGGGTTATCAGGGCGTTCAAGGCCCTCTACACGAAGAATACCTTGGCGGACCTCGTTGCGTGTGTGGATGCTGCCCAAGATGACGAGGATGAAGACTTCAACTTGAAGGCGTACTGGCGGCAGTACACCATAGCCACGTGCCTGCAGAATATTCAAAAGGCACTTCAAGAGATGAAACCTGCAACTGTAAATGCGAGCTGGAAGAAGCTGTGGCCCGATATTGTTTACGACGACAAGGGATTTACTCCGTCGGAAATCCAACACTCTGCAATACGGAAATCTGTGCAGTTGGCTGCCATAATTGGGGGTGACGGGTTTGGCGACATGACGACTGAAGACGTCGACGAGTTGTTGGACTGCCATTCCCAGCCCCTAACTGACGCAGATCTCGAAGACCTGACGAAATCGGCAAGTGAGGAAGAGAGTGAGGGTACCCAGGAAGAGACCCAAGAAAATGTAGAAGAAACGGGCTTAACATTAGAACGGCTCGCCAAGTTCTGCAACCATATGAAGGAGGCGAAAGAAATGTTGCAAGAGTGGGACGAGGATATGGTTCGCGCGATGCAATTCTGCAACAAGGTCGATGACATCACGACTCCCTACAGGATGCTCTTGGATCGAAAAAAGAAGCATCGGCAACAACTTCCGATCACAATGTTTTTTCAGCCTCGCAAAAAAGAGCCAGTTCCTCCTGCTAGTACGCCTTCGGAAGAAATTGAAGAAGTTGAAGAGGTGTCCCAGGAAAAGACACCTCCGTCTGAAGAGACGTAAAATACTATCATTGACTGCACAGTAGAACACATCATCAGCTTCATCATCATCATTTCTACTGTGCAGCAAATTCATCGCCATCGTCATTCAAGTTTTTCTGGAACTTCTTTCGTGGTGAGTACAGTAACAATCTTTATTTTTTACTTTAACCTGTTTTATAGTTTAGTACTGTACGTACTGTATGCATTAAGTTAAAGGGAAGGTTTTAAAAGTCTACATGTTGTAACCTATCATATTTTTTTTGTTTAAAATTTACATTTACGTACGTAAAACAATCTCTCTCTCTCTCTCTCTCTCTCTCTCTCTCTCTCTCTCTCTCTCTCTCTCTCTCTCTCTCTCTCAAATTGTTTTCCTGCTTTGCTACGTACAAGTACTGTATAATTTATATTTGTAAGGTAACATATTTTGTAAATGCTTTGTACTGTAAATACTGTATGTACTGTATCATTATTTATCACTATCATCATGCGTGTTAAATGCCTTGTTTGTTCTGAGCGTGGTTGTTTACTGAGCGTACACGCCGTCGTTTCAGGCGGCGTCATAAAGAAAAAGATTTCATTTGGAAGTCCTAAGAAAAATACGTAAACTAAAACATTGGTAATAAAAAAATCAACATACAGTACTGTATAATCAATATAATCGATGCAAAAACTAACCATACGTACATATATGTGTACACTAAATGAGTTTGTTTCTTCATTATGATCAGAGATGAACGTAAACAAAACATTGGTTGCCATTTTTTATCGTGCTTTTTAGGTGTTTAGGAAACACATGATATAAAATCGCCTTTAATATTTGTGCCTGTTTTAGTTTAGGGTGCTGTAGTACATGCATTAAGTGTTCTGTACATTACAGGGTGTAAAGGGTGGTTTGTTAACAGTACTACGTACAAGGGAAGGTTTTAAAAGTCCGAATATACATGTTAAATAAATAGGTAAATATGCTGTCACTACTTCGCGGATTTTCACCTATCGCGCCCGCGTCTGGAACCTATCTACCGCGATAAACGAGGGTTCACTGTACTTGAATCCCTTGATTCCTGAGTTCCTGAACAGCGACTTCTGCTAACTTTGTGAAAATCCTTGGGGCGATGTTGAGCCCGAAAGGCATCACCTTGAAGGAGTAACTTTTGTCCCCTAAGCGAAAGCCTAGGTACGGACGGAAGTGTCTCGCTATCGGGACGTGATAATAGGCGTCTGTAAGATCGATAGAGGTGGTGACGGCCCCACGGGGAAGTAAGGTCCGCACCTGCGAGACGGTAAGCATTCGAAACCTGTCGCATTGAATGGACAAGTTGAGAAGGGATAGGTCTAGAATCACTCTTCTCTTGTCTGAATCCTTCTTCGGGACACTGAACAGCCGACCTTGAAACTTCAGATGTTTCGTTTCTTGTATGGCGTTCTTTTGTAAAAGATCCTGGACAAATTCGACCAGGTCCGGAGTGGAATGTTGACGAAATTTGTTCGGAGGAGGAGGTCCTTGAATCCAACTCCACCCCAGTCCCTTGGAGATGATACTGAACACCCAGGGACTGAACCTCCATTTGTTGCGGAAGGCATAAAGCCTCCCCCCTACCTGCTGCACCTCAGTATTGGTTTGAGGAGTTGCCTCCACGTCCGCCTCGGAAGTTCTTTCCTCTGCGAAAGGCTCTTCCCCTGCCTTTGTTCTGGTTAGAGCCACGGTGGTAGCCTCTACCTCTACCATAACTCTGGGAAGAGCTATGAGCCTCGTAAGACTGGTTAAAGGCAGGGGAAGTGGCGGAGGCACCAGAAAGCTGGCTCTTAGGTAGCAGAACGGTGACATAGTCATCCGAAGGAGCCTGAGAGGTGGAAGGCTGTGCAGGGACAACAGAAGATGGAGGAAGAGGCAGCCGGAAGTTGGATGAAGCACTCTGCTGTTGCCTGAACTGGGTGGAGGTATATGGTCTAAGCTTCTTCCTACCCCGGGCTTGATAATTTGCGGGGTCATACTTGCGTTTAGGGGTCAAACCCCAACGGGCTTTAAGGCTCTGATTAACCCTAGTGGCCTCCGCCAAGACTTCCTCTACGAGATCCTCGGGGAAGAGATTTGAACCCCAACAGGAGGACCGGATGAGTTTATTAGGTTCATGCCTAATCGTCGCCTCAGCTAGGACATGCTTGCGACATCTGCGTTTAGCAGTAGCGAAGTCATACAAGTCATAATATAAAGACTGTAACGTAGCCTTGTTGAGAGACTTAAAAATACTCTCCGTATCGTAAGTCAAGGCTATCGACTCCGTGGATGTGGCCAGGTTTAGAGTACGGCCCACACGTAGGCGGGAATCATATTCCTGTTTAATGAGGGATTCCGGGAGACGGGGAAGCTTCTCACTAAACAAAACTGAGGCACAGTCTGCTGCAAGCTTGCCGGAGGTAAAGGTGGTATGGACGTTGTCCCAACACTCAATGCCTGAGGGAAGAAGGAGGGAGATTGGATCCACCTCTCGGATGGGAGGCAAGGGCTTCTCCTCCAGAGCATATTGAAAGGCAAGCTCTGCCACCTTATTGACGCATGGAGTCAAGGTGTTCTTGTCCATTAAGAACATCATAAAGGAGCTTTTATAAGGCGTCAGCATGGTGTTAGTGCAGCCGATGTCGTTCAAAAATCTGGCCCAAACAGATTGGGCTTGCTCCTTCGGGAAGATGACCGTCTCTTTGGGGACCTTGTCTAATCGAACTAAAGCTTCCTCGGTAAGCCTGGCATAACCATGAAATGGAAATGCCAGACCAGGAGGAAAGAATTCAAAGTCCTCTAGAGGACGAGTGCCAAGGCCCTCCAGAGTCAACATTCCGTCTGAGAACGGGGAATGAAGAGCCATACGCCAGGGGTTGTTCTTGGCAAACGGCGGGAGCTTAGAGGCATCCGGGATGAGAGAGCTTTGGACTCTCTCCGGAGCTCCTTGCTCTAAAGCCCCAATTCTCTGACCGAAGTTAGAGAACATCGTGTCCATCCTCGACTGCATCTCCGAAACCAACTTTGCCTGCATCTCCGACACGATGCGAAGCATGGCTGATTCGGAAAGGCCCAGGCTAGCAGCAGGAGGGGCGGAAGGAACTCCCGGGTCGTGAGACTTAGAGGAGGAACCAGAGGTCTTTGAAGACGGGTTCGTACAATGTTTAGAGCCATGAGAAGTCTTGTGAGGCTTGCGAGCTTTGGGTAAGGTTCTTGAAGTAGACTTATCCTTAGGGGGAACCGGGTATGATCGTTGAGACGAATCACGGTCCCCAGAAAATCCAAGAAAAGAAGAGCGATCAGAAGAAGAAGAAAGAGCGGGGCTGAGGATAGGAATCTCAGCGCCGGACACACCTGCCTCACTTACCACCCTACCTGTATCCGGCTCGTCTAGTAACATTGGTTCGACGTCCAGGTTCATGGAGGCAACATTGTCCTCCAGACCTCCGGGGGCGTCCGATGGATCTTGCTCTGGGTCGATGAGACCCGTTATAGTGGCATCAATGTGGGCAATGATGGGAGCTGCCACATGCCTAGCCACAGCAGCTGAAGACTTGGCGTTGGGGTAAACCATGGTGCAGTAGTCCTCAGATAGGACGTACGGCCGCTTAGACTTCACATTCCGGGCAAACCCACCAACCCACACCTTCAGTGTGGCCCGAGCCGCAGACTTTTGCTCCGGGGATGCCTGAAATAATAGTGGGAATTATAAAAGGGAGACTCCCAATGGTCCTTCAAGACCATAGATATCTTACTAATAGTAAAATAAATAAGAAGGCAATATAGCCAACGGGACTCACCGAGTCAGATCCAAGGGTAGTGATGAGGTCGAAGCAAATCACACAGTTATCCGGGTGCCATACCACAACGTCTTCCAGTTGAACCCCACAAGGGGCGTGAGATCGGCAGACGGAGTGGCCACAAGGCTGGTGCAGAACAGCTGCACAGGCCGGCGTCAGACAATGCACCATCTATAAAAAGAATAGTATATGAGAAACTGTAATTCTCTTAAGTAGGGGCGGGTCCGGAGGACCCGGGCCTAACATAGGTCTAACACAAGAATAGAGCTTAACTGTAATATTCTTAGGTAGAGGCGGGTCCGGAGGACCCGGGCCTAACATAGGTCTAACGCAAGGTTAGAGCTTAACTGTAATATTCTTACATAGGGGCGGGACCGGAGGACCCGGGCCTAAACATAAGTCTAACTTGAAACTAAAGTATAGCAATCCATTCCGGTCAAGCCGGGAGCATAAAAAAGGATGCAATAACAAGGAATTAAGACACATGGTGTCTGATTTCCCGGGGCGGGGTAGACCCCGGGCCGGGAAATAAAAGTATATCCAATACCAATTCATTTAGGGACTCCGGGGTAGTGATCTGTCATATATAATCATCATAGGAAATGTTATAAAATAATAGGGGGGGCGGAACTGTAGCTAAGAACCGCCAATCGAACCCGGAGGGTTTCGTATAACATAAGCCAGAATGAAAAGTGAATATAAAATAGGGTGCACCGGGATCCAACTCTGTTGACCGGTGGCCAACCAGACTAGACAGAGACGAACCCGCCGGGCCACCCGGAGGACAAAGTCCATAAACACTGAACTACCCCCTCTAAAAGGAGGGAAGGCAACGGTCCCTTAGTGGAGGGGGGAGAAGCCTAGCCGCCCACCTAGCTAGAGGGGGAGCGTGGGGGAGGATCACGTGATACGAGGCAGCAGGGCTACCAACTGACGATCCCCAACCAGACAGATCAAACGGAGTAATGGCACAAATATTCATTATAATAATAATAGCGTTAAAAATTATATGAATAAACACATAGAAAATTTTGGGCAAGGCATGCAACATAATAATTAAATCACAAAAGACACACCTGATGGCTAAAAATAACATTGCCGCCTAGCACGAAGGTCGGCAGCCATAACGATACGTAAATGATATCGGCCCAAAAATTGAACCACGAGGATTCTAAACGCTAAATAATGAATATTCACAATAACAAATAATATTTGATAATAAAAATAATACACATAGTAACACCGCAAGTGAAACTTAAAAGCTCTCAAAAACAGGAGTACCAACTGTAGTGAAATCAAGCAAGATCGGTATGAACGAAGAGAATAAACTCCTATAATATAAATATTAAACGATCTAGGTTGCTCAAAACACAGTAAAACCCAGCTTGGTACTTAACTTAGACGGTGTCTCCTGGGAAACCGACGAAGAAGCCATAATTCAATGGAAAATGAACCAAAATCGAGAGCACAACAAAAATGCGGGTTACTATACTCGTCGTGCTAAAAGGAGTTGGGTTCTGAGCGGATGCATTGTTAGTAGTACCGAATGAGGTTGAACGGCTCTCCTCTATTGGGGTTTCTGTCGTGGATAAATCTAAATAGTGCGGGACCTCTGGACTATACGCCCAATTTTATACCGACACCAATAGGTGAGCGAGCTAGTTAACCTAGCACTCCTTTACATTTTTTCTCTGGTATATTTAGCAGTAAATTACCTAAGAATAAGTGCTAAATGGAGCTTATTCACTGGGCGGCACAGGTTCGAGCCCAGAAAGTAGATGTTTCTGTGAATCCACCCCCCCCCCCCTCCTTGAGGATCCAGATGCAGACATTGACCATGACTCGGATCCTTCAGATGATGAAGTTACATGCAATCCTGGTCATTTGCCCAGAAGGATTCTCGCCACAGACGTCGCAATTGACAAATTGAAAGAAAAAGTAAATAACCATGTCGACTGCATAAATCTTTTCTGGACTGAACAATGGATTGAAGAACTTTATCATTAGAGCAAAACATATGCAGAACAAAAGTCGCTCTCTAAAGACCACATCACACCACAAAATGTGAAGATTTTTCTTTCAACTCTTATACTTTCTGGCTACAACAAACTTCCCTACCGAAGAATGTACTTGAGGTTTTGTATATAAAGGAGAGTGTTCCTTAATAAACAACTCAGTTGATTGCTTCCTGCCTTTGAGTCACAACCTTCTCTCGGCTCGTCACATTGGTGACCCCGGAGTGACCCGCTCCCCCCCCCTTCCACCTCTCACCGTTACTATGACGCCGTCAACGCATACCTTCTGCTTTTTCAGCTCTCTCAACAACCGTTGGGGGAACAAAGGGCTTCGCTCACCCTCGGGAAAATGACCAGTATCACTCGCCTGCAACCTGCCGCGGACGGCTCTCCTCCTGAGGTGAACCTACTTCGTGCCCTTATGGACAGCAACTTCATGATCATCAAAACCTCCATCAATGCCTCCACTCGTGACGAAGAGGAAACTTATTCAACTTCAACCGAAGCTGACGTGAATGCCGTAGGACACGCCTATGAATGCCGTTGGACACACTCGCCTATGAATGCCGTAGGACACACTCGCCTATGAATGCCGTAGGACACACTCGCCTATGAATGCCGTAGGACACACACGCCTATGAATGCCGTAGGACACACTCGCCTACCCCGTGACGAGCCGGAGCGGCAACACAGCCAACCATCATCCACCACTCACTCGCGCCCCAACCAACGACTTCTACAGCCACTCACTGCCGCTAATCGGCGCAGTTTTTATTACTACCTCTCCAAATTCAGGGCACCTATTTAACATGTTCAGTATGTCATTTTTAGAGGAGGAGCCATGTACCAACCGTGTGTCACACAATTGTATATAATTATTTTGTATATATTATGCTTGTATCTGCGCTCTTCCCTCGCACTAAAAAGAACCTGAATGATCATGTCTCCGGTTTTGCTCTATAACATTGTCTGTCTCTCGAACATGTTATATCCTGTTGCCTTGAGGTTTTGTATATAAAGGAGAGTGTTCCTTAATAAACAACTCAGTTGATTGCTTCCTGCCTTTGAGTCACAACCTTCTCTCGGCTCGTCACAGCTTCAAGTATAAGAAACAGGGCGATGGAGCAAACTTGAGAAAAAGCATATTGAGGTTGATATGCCCAATTCCATTCAGGTGTATAATAAACAGATGGGTGGTGTTGATATATTTGATCAACAAGTATCGGCCTATAGAACTCGAATTCGTTCAAGAAAATGGTGATGGCCAATCTTTGCTTGGAGCATCAATGCTCAAGTAGTCAATTCATGGATGCTTTATCGCAAACTGGGAAATATAATCCCATTGATAGACTTCATCTGGCATTTTGTAATTGCCATAATAAAGCAATATGGTGCTCCTCGTACATCTCCTGGACCTAAGAGACTTTCTTCTGGAATTACAAAGGATTCCGTGCTGTACAATGGTGAGCACCACTGGACCAAGAAAGGAGACCAGCGTCACTCAAGATGCCGCGAATGTTCTCGACGCACAAAATACATTTGCAATATGTGTTCTGTACCTCTTCATCCAGAATGCATGTTGCCCTATCATAAAATACCTCAGTAGTGTATAATGAAAAAGATTGGAATCATTCGAAGCTATATAGGGATAACCTTTGTACAAGAAAAATAGAACAGTGTGGATATGCAACTCATGCAATATGTTTAAATATTTTTTTTCTTTTATATTATGAATCAGTAAGAATTTGTAGTTTTTATGGTAACGGACTAGATTAGTGATGATAATTACTAGAGATAATGAAGTTATGTTTGAAATACTTAGGTTTAATGTAAAATTATAATATATCTCAAAAACAGAGATTTTGTGCATTCAAAGTGGCTAGTGGCAGTAAGATATGCTATATGATTGAATATTTTATGTACTATAATTCAGATAGAATTTGCAGTTCTTTTCATAAAAGGCATGATTAGTAATGATAATTACTAGGTATGATAAAGGGATGCTTAAAATACTTATGTTTGTTAAAAAAAACTATATGTTATGTCTAGAATGGAAAGATTTTTGTTCATTCAAGTGCCTAGTGGCAGCAAAAGCTGCCATCAAATAAATCACACTTAAGAAAGGAATTATTTTATGGTGATGATTTTATGTTGATAGTAGACCAAAATACAGTATTTTCTGTAAATATGGTGTTTTTCAATATTTAACTTAGCCGGTGATTATAATAGCTGCAGCTCTGCTGCTCGACAGAAAACTCTACGGAAAAAATCCGCCAGCGATCGCTATACAGGTAGGGGGTGTACTTCAACAGCGCCATCTGTCGTCCAGATACCCAGTACTCATTGTAAACAAAGAACTCAATTTTCTGGTTGAAATTTCCTCTCCTCATGCCCCACAACCTATTCCTTCCCCTGTAGTGGTTGCTCCTATTCCCCCTTCTGGCACTCAGGAACCTTCGATGGCTGATATGATGCGTGCCATCCAAGCTCTGGGTGAGAGAGTTGAGTCCCTGGCTAGTGACCGTAACCAGCTCATGGCGGACGTCAAGGAGCTGAAGTGTAAAAGTGCAGTGGGAAGTGTTAAAGTGAGTGATAGTGTTGTGGATAGTGTTGCGCTTGAGGGTTCGTCTGTTCGTGCCTGTCGTCCTCCTAGTCCGGGACCTCTTGCAAGCTCCCAAGTCCAGGGGAGAAGCAATGTCGTACGACCAATGGGTTCGAGAGGCTTTAATCAGCGAACAGACGTTCCCTCCGTGGTACCGGGCGCATCTTCCCAAGATCGCCCCTGCCGCACAAAGACGAGAGAGCCCATTTATTCCTCGTCTTCGGAAGATGTTTCTCGCAAGAAACAATGGACCAAGGTCTCACGACCATTAAAACGCAAGTCGGTCCCTTCCGCGCAAGTCCAACGGCCCAGCTGTAGCCACTGGGTCAGTTCGGACTCGCTGCAGTCTTCCGATGACTGCTCACCTCCTAAGAGAGGCAAAGCGGTACCGCCTCAGACAGTTACACCGTCTGTTGCCGCACCTGCTCCTGCAGACCCTAAGTGGTCTTTGCTGCAGAGCATGCAGTCTCAGTTAACGTCTCTGATGCAGGACTTGCGTGCGGAGAAGGTTGCTGCTGCACCAGCTAGTACAGCCTCTTGCCTACAACCAGTCACACACTCGGTTGTGCCTCCTGTGGACGCTGAGGCGACCTTCTTGCGCACTCCAGTTGAGAGAGTTCCGCCACCCATGCGTTCCAGTGTGCCCTGCCAGCCGCATGTTGACGTTCAGCGACGCACGGAGCCTTCCGTTGACGTTCGCGAGGTACAACAACCGTCAGAGTTGTTTTGTTTTGACGCGGTGCGTCAACCTCCGCAACCCAGTGTGGTTGCCACTGCTCACCCACATCAGGCTAGACAGTCTGGAGTAGACGCTGTGCGTCCCCGCGCTGCTATGGTTGTTGCCAGCTCACAGACTGGGCAACAGTTCCATGACGTTGCGTCCGGCTCAGTCACGCATGCACCCGTGCGACCGGACTCAGCTAACCAGCCGTTACCTACTCCATTGCCGCTTCCTCCTCAATACTCGGATGATGGACTTTCGGATGATGATGGTGCTGCACACGTTGATGAACCACATTCGGATCTTGACGAGCCTAAGTCCACGCAACCCTCTTTGGACTTTAGGAAGGTTTTAGCTCTGTTCAAAGAGATGTTTCCGGACCAGTTTGTGTCTGTGGCTCCGCGCTCTCCTCCGTCAGAGTTTGTTTTAGGTATGCCGTCATCCTCGCCTGCCTTTACTAGACTCGTCCTCGCCCGCTCGTCCAAGAGAGCTTTACGAGTGATAGGAGAATGGATGCAATCCAAAAAGAGTCCAGGGAAGACAGCCTTTACGTTTCCCCCTGCTAGACTCTCTTCTAGATCGAGCGTCTGGTATGCCACGGGAGAAGTTCTCGGCTTGGGAGTTCCTGCCTCTGCCCAGGGCGACTTCTCAAGTCTGGTAGACTCTCCCCGCCGGCTAGCCATGAGACGCTCAAAAATATGTTGGTCATCTTCGGACATAGACCACCTTTTGAAAGGGATATTTAGAGCCTTCGAGGTCTTCAACTTTTTAGACTGGTGTCTGGGAGCTCTTAGCAGGAAGATCTCTCCGACAGAGAAGGAGACTTCCTTGCTCTTCATGTCCTGCATGGACAAGGCCGTACGTGACGGGTCTAATGAGCTTGCAGCATCGTTCGTGTCCGGAGTCCTCAAGAAGCGTGAGAACCTTTGCTCTTTCCTGTCAGCTGGAGTTACACCTTGCCAAAGATCCGAACTTCTGTTTGCTCCTCTTTCTAAGTGCCTCTTTCCAGAGGACCTGATTAAGGAGATTGCTCCTTCTTTGATACAGAAGGATACTCATGATCTGGTTGCGTCCTCTGCTCGCAAAGCCACCCCTTTGCCTACCTTGTCAGCTAGACCAAGGATGGACACTCCAGCGTCCCGATTTATTCCGCCCTTTCGTGGCAGAGCCTCCAGCAGAGGAGGTGCTCGTGCCGAAGGGAGACGTGGAAAGAAGAAAGGAACCAAGTCCTTTAAAGGCAGAGTCTGACTGCCAGCTTCTTCAGACAGCAGTGGGAGCCAGACTCAAGAACTTCTGGCAGACCTGGGAGAAGAGAGGCGCAGATGCACAATCTGTGAAGTTGCTCAGAGAGGGGTACAAGATCCCGTTTGTACGAAAACCCCCTCTAGCAACGTCTCCCATCGATCTCTCTCCCAGGTACAGAGAGGAAGACAAGAGACGAGCATTGAAACAGGAAGTGTCTCTCTTACTAGAAAAGGGAGCGGTAGTCAAAGTCCTGGACCATCAAACCCCGGGCTTCTACAACCGTCTCTTCTTAGTGGCAAAGAAGACAGGAGGGTGGAGGCCGGTGCTAGACGTCAGTGCGCTGAATGTCTTTGTCACAAAGCAGACGTTCTCCATGGAGACCACAAAGTCCGTTCTAGCAGCGGTCAGAAGGGAAGACTGGATGGTCTCTTTAGACCTAAGGGACGCATACTTCCACGTCCCCATCCACCCAGACTCCCAACCTTTTCTGAGATTTGTTTACGAAAAGGTTGTCTACCAGTTTCAAGCCCTGTGCTTTGGCCTAAGCACAGCTCCTCTTGTGTTTACGAGGCTGATGAGGAATGTAGCCAAATTCCTTCATTTAGCGGACATCCGAGCCTCCCTCTATTTGGACGACTGGCTTCTAAGAGCTTCTTCCAGTCGTCGCTGTCTGAAGGATCTAAAGTGGACTCTAGATCTGACCAAGGAATTGGGTCTCCTTGTCAATATGGAAAAGTCTCAAGTGGTCCCATCCCAAACTATTGTGTATTTAGGGATGGAGATTCACAGTCCAGCTTTTCGGGCTTTTCCGTCGGCCCCCAGAACAAGCCAAGCCCAGTTATGCATCCAGAACATGCTGAAGAAGGAACGATGTTCAGTCAGGCAGTGGATGAGTCTGATAGGGACACTATCATCCCTGGAACAGTTCGTATCGTTAGGAAGACTACATCTCCGTCCTCTTCAATATCACCTTGCTGTTTACTGGAAAAAGGACAAGACGCTAGAAGCGGTCTCGATCCCCATTTCCGAGAAGATGAAGTCTTGCCTGACTTGGTGGAAGGACAGTATCAGCCTCAGAGAGGGTCTGCCCCTGGCGGTTCAGACTCCCAACCACGTTCTCTTCTCGGACGCATCGGACACAGGCTGGGGCGCGACATTAGACGGTCGGGAATGCTCGGGAACTTGGAACTCGAGTCAAAGGACAATGCATATCAACTGCAAGGAGCTACTGGCAGTTCATCTGGCCTTGAAAAGCTTCAAGTCTCTCCTTCAAGGCAAAGTGGTGGAGGTGAACTCGGACAACACCACGGCTTTGGCGTACATCTCCAAGCAAGGAGGGACCCACTCTATGACGTTGTACGAGATCGCAAGGGACCTCCTCACCTGGTCAAAAGGTCAAAACATTTCGCTAGTAACGAGGTTCATCCAAGGCAACTTGAATGTCATGGCAGATTGCCTCAGTCGGAAGGGACAAATCATTCCAACAGAATGGACCCTACACAAGGATGTGTGCAAGAGACTTTGGGCCACATGGGGCCAGCCAACCATAGATCTCTTCGCAACCTCGATGACCAAGAGGCTCCCAATATATTGCTCACCAATCCCGGACCCAGCAGCAGTTCATATAGATGCCTTTCTCCTAGATTGGTCACATCTAGACCTATATGCATTCCCCCCGTTCAAGATTGTCAACAAGGTACTGCAGAAGTTCGCCTCTCACGAAGGGACAAGGTTGACGTTAGTTGCTCCCCTCTGGCCCGCGAGAGAATGGTTCACCGAGGTACTTCGATGGCTAGTGGACGTTCCGAGAACTCTTCCTCTAAGGGTGGACCTTCTACGTCAGCCACACGTAAAGAAGGTACACCAAGGCCTCCACGCTCTTCGTCTGACTGCCTTCAGACTATCGAAAGACTCTCGAGAGCTAGAGGCTTTTCGAAGGAGGCAGCCAGGGCGATTGCTAGAGCAAGGAGGACATCCACCCTTAGAGTCTACCAATCGAAGTGGGAAGTCTTCCGAAACTGGTGCAAGTCAGTATCTGTATCCTCGACCAGTACCTCTGTAACTCAAATAGCTGACTTCCTTTTATACCTGAGGAAAGAACGATCTCTTTCAGTTCCCACTATCAAGGGTTACAGAAGCATGTTGGCATCAGTCTTCCGTCACAGAGGCTTGGATCTTTCCAACAATAAAGATCTACAGGACCTCCTTAAGTCTTTTGAGACCACGAAGGAGCGTCGTTTGGCTACACCTGGTTGGAATTTAGACGTGGTACTAAGATTCCTCATGTCAGAAAGGTTCGAGCCGCTACAATCAGCTTCCTTTAAAGATCTCACCTTAAAGACTCTTTTCCTGGTTTGCTTAGCCACAGCTAAAAGAGTCAGTGAGATTCACGCCTTCAGCAGGAACATCGGATTTTCATCTGAAACGGCTACATGTTCTCTACAACTTGGTTTTCTAGCCAAAAACGAGCTACCTTCTCGTCCTTGGCCGAAATCGTTCGATATTCCAAGCCTATCGAATATGGTTGGAAATGAACTAGAAAGAGTCTTATGCCCTGTGAGAGCTCTTAAGTTCTATTTAAGACGAACTAAACCTTTACGAGGACAGTCAGAAGCTTTATGGTGTTCAGTTAAGAAACCATCTTTGCCTATGTCAAAGAATGCTTTATCCTATTTTATCAGACTGTTAATACGAGAAGCTCATTCACATCTGAGTGAGGAAGACCAAGCTTTGCTGAAGGTAAGGACACATGAAGTTAGAGCTGTCGCAACTTCAGTGGCCTTTAAACAAAATAGATCTCTGCGAAGTATAATGGACGCAACCTATTGGAGAAGCAAGTCAGTGTTCGCGTCTTTTTATCTTAAGGATGTCCAGTCTCTTTACGAGGACTGCTACACTCTGGGACCATTCGTAGCAGCGAGTGCAGTAGTGGGTGAGGGCTCAACCACTACAATCCCCTAATTCCATAACCTTTTTAATCTTTCTCTTGAAATGTTTTTTATTGTTGTTTTTGGGTTGTCCGGAAGGCTAAGAAGCCTTTCGCATCCTGGTTGATTTGGCGGGTTGTCAAATTCTTTTCTTGAGAAGCGCCTAGATTAGAGGTTTTGATGAGGTCCTGTGGTATGGGTTGCAACCCTTCATACTTCAGATCCTAGGGGTCGCTCAGCATCCTAAGAGGATCGCGAGGCTCCGTAAGGAAGACGTACTTAAAAAGGCAGAGTAATTGTTCAAGTCGACTTCCTTACCAGGTACCTATTTATTTTGTTTTTGTTATTTTGATAACTTCTAAAATGAAATAAAAAAATCCTTAGCTCATAATGATGTAAACATTTATTGCTGGTCTCTACCCACCCCCCTGGGTGTGAATCAGCTATTATAATCACCGGCTAAGTTAAATATTGAAAAATGTTATTTTGATAATAAAATAAATTTTTGAATATACTTACCCGGTGATTATAAATTAAAGGACCCTCCCTTCCTCCCCAATAAAGACGCAGTGGACCGAGGAGAAAATTGAGTTCTTTGTTTACAATGAGTACTGGGTATCTGGACGACAGATGGCGCTGTTGAAGTACACCCCCTACCTGTATAGCGATCGCTGGCGGATTTTTTACGTAGAGTTTTCTGTCGAGCAGCAGAGCTGCAGCTATTATAATCACCGGGTAAGTATATTCAAAAATTTATTTTATTATCAAAATAACATTTTTAAAACCAATAGATAATTCTCGTCCTTAATTGGTTAAGGAAAAAACAGATTATGTAATCTTTAGAAGTACAGGGTGGTTTTAGAAGAGGTAGGGGATGTTTGACAGATATGAGAGAAATATTTAGCAAAAGGCAACGTGTATGTTGTGTTTATGGATCTGGAGAAAACGTATGATAGAGTTGATAGGGAAGCGATGTGGAATGTGATGAGGTTATATGGAATTGGTGTAAGGTTGTTGCAAGCAGTGAAAGGTTTCTACAAAGGTAATGAAGTGTGAAGTGAGAGAGTGGTTTCCAGTGAGAGTGGAGCCGAGACAGGGATGTGTGGTGTTCCCATGGTTATTCAACTTGTTTGTTGATGGAGTGGTGTGAGAGGTGATTGCTCGAGTGCTTGGTCGAGGATTGAAACTGATAGATGAGAGTGATCATGAATGGGAGGTAAATCAGTTGTTTGTGGATGATACTGTACTGGTTGCAGACTCGGAAGAGAAGCTTGGCTGATTAGTGACAGAATTTGGAAGGGTATGTGAGAGAAGGAAGTTGAGAGTTAATGTGGGTAAGAGTAAGGTTATGAGATGCATGAGAAGGGAGGATGGTGCGAGGTGGAATGTCATGTAGAATGGAGAGTTACTTGAGGAATTAGATCAGTTTAAGTAC
Organism: Palaemon carinicauda; assembly: GCF_036898095.1. Lineage (NCBI taxonomy): Eukaryota > Metazoa > Arthropoda > Malacostraca > Decapoda > Palaemonidae > Palaemon > Palaemon carinicauda. Next base: position 58,091,281 of record NC_090757.1, on the reverse strand, counting down.
TTGGGGTCTGCTGTTGCAGCAAATGGTGGAGTGGAAGCAGATGTACTTCAGAGAGTGAATGAAGGATGCAGTGTTGAGGGCAGTGAAGGGAGTGGTAAAGAATAGAGCGTTAGGCATGAATGTAAAGAGAATTCTGTATGAGAAAGAGATTGTACCAACTGTTATGTAGGGATCGGAGTTGTGGGGGATGAAAGTGACGGAAACAGAAATTGAATGTGTTTGAGATGAAGTGTCTAAGGAGTATGGCTGGTGTATCTCAATTAGATAGGGTTGGGAAAAAATAGTTAGGGTGAGAATGGATGTAAGAAATGATTTAGCAGCTTGAGTATATATGAATGTATTGAGGTGGTTTGGCCATGTTGAGAGAATGGAAAGTGGCTGTCTGCTAAAGGTGGTAATGAATGCAAGAGTTGAGGGGAGAAGTACAAGAGGAAGGCCAAGGTTTGGGTGGATGGATGGAGTGGAGATAGCTCTGGGTGATAGGAGGATAGATGTTAGAGAGGCAAGAGAGCGTGCTAGAAATAGGATTGAATGACCAGCAATTGTAACACAGTTCTGGTAGGCCCTGTTGCTTCCTCTGGCGCCTAGGTGACAGCTGAGGTAGCAGCAGTAAGGGATTCAGCGTATGAAACTTCATATGTGCTTGATAACGGGGGGAAGGGGGGCTGCAGCACCCTAGCAGTACCAGCCAAACTCAGCTGAATCCCTAGTCAGGCTGGGAGTGGAAAGAGGAAAGGTCCCCTTTAGTTCATTTGTTTGATGTAGGAAACCCCCCCCACCAAAAAAAAAATTGGGGGAAGTGCCTTGGTAAATAGATAGATATATCAAGGGGGACAGACTGCAAAACTCTTGTAGTTATACAAGGCCGTAATTTTTTCAAAAATTAGCCATGGGTGTGAAATACTCCTCAGCCACCCCCAGCCATTTAAAGTTGTTAGATTTGTTACACCTCACTGGTATCAGATTGGCCACAGGAGCCTTTAGAACTTCACCTATCCCAAAGCTTTTGGTTGCTGCCGGAGAATTACCTTTAGACCTTTATCGTAAGTCATCTATTCTTCGCTATTGGTTTAGGTTGCAAAGACTTCCTAATTCTTTAGCTTATCAGACTGTAAACCTTGAAAGACATGGACATTTTGAGTTGTAGCCAAAATCTCCTCAATCTCACGATTTTTGGGTAAAAACATTGGTAGACATTCTAGATATAGCTAGAAATAAAGTGCTCCCATTTAAAATATCATCAGGCCCTCCATGGAAATTACCAGATATATCTTTTTGTAAATATTTTATTGGTATAAAAAGCATGTCGAGAAACATAGGGAATTGACTTGTATATACTGATAGCTCCAAGCCTGATGCTGGTGTTGGATTTGGAGTATATAGTAGTGCTTTTAACTGTAGATGCGCACTTCCTTTAGAAACTTGAATATTCACTGCCGAATTACATGGCACTACTGAAAAAATTGCATTAAAAGATGAGGGCAAGTTTTACCATTTTTAGTGATGCAAGAAGTGTCCTATAGGCTTAGAAGCTTTTAATTCCAGTAACCATTTAGTTTTGAAAATTTTAGAGTGGCTTTTTTATAAAAGTTCGATTTTGCCAAGTTCCGGGACACGTAGGTGTGTTAAGAAATGAGAAGGCAAATTTACTGGCAAAGAATGCTGCAGCCGAGTTGCTATAAAGTAGGTATCACATTCTCTTTAATTTATTTTTGTGTACAATTAAGAATTTTATTTATGATGATTAGCAACAGCAGTGGGATAGTTTAGTTGAAAATAAGATGCGACGAATAACAAATGTTATATCCCCTACTCTTTGTCGTCTCCACATTGGTCACACTCGAATGACAACTTTCTGCTAACAGGCCAACACCAACCATGTTGCAAAGACTGTTTAGTACCCTTGACAGTGAGGCATTTGTTGACTGAATGCCCCACTTATAGCACCGAAAGAAATAGATATCTGCTCGAGGTGAGGATATTTAAATTCGTAAAGCACCAACTAGGACTAGGTTGCCCAAACCACTAGAAGTAAGACTATGAGCCTCAGCTATTGATGTGGGATTACTTCCCCCTACAGTGGCTGAAATTACCCCTTCAAAATATCCTCCTTAGAATAGGCCTAAGATAGAGATTTGTCCGGTTATGGATAGTAAAAGAAACAGCTCAGATGAACAATTAAGGGCTAGTTTCCTATCTCATGCTTCCGAGCATGATGATGCTTATCACATTTATACAGATGGTTCCAAGAGTTCTGATGGTGTTGGTTGCTCAGTAGTGACAACTGAAAATATAATTAAAAAAAGGCTTGCGTCAAGTTCCTCTATTTTTACGGCAGAATTGTTAGCAGTTTTGACTGCTTTGAAATTAATTTTTTATAATAATTTTTCTAATACAATTTTTACCATTTTTACTGACTCATTGAGTGTTTTATTAGCATTAAGGAGTTTAGTCTCTTGCCATCATTTGGTGCAAGAGATACAAGATTGGTTTTATATTTTAGTGAATAGAAAGCATTTTACGATTAAGTTTTGCTGGGTTCCGTCCCATGTTGGAATTGTAGGAAATGAGCGAGCCGACGTTGCAGCTAAGGCTGCAACTAGGCTTAATCACATTTCCAGCATGGGTGTCCCAGTATCAGATTTTAAAAGTAGTATTAGGTTTTATTGTAGAGACAAGGGGCAGGCCCACTGGTCTAATTTAAATAATAATTTTAAATTAAAGTCAATTAGGCCTTCTGTCCAACCATGGTCGCATTTACTGGTGGTCTGAAGATCTAGCATTGTTTTAACACGTTTACGTATATAGCACACACATTATACTCATAGGTATCTGATGGCAAGTGGGGCGGATAGGCTGGCTCCTCGCTGCTCTGCTTGCCAAGTGGATGTAACTGTTGAACATATTTTAGTGTCCTGTACTGATGTTAGATGTCAACGTAGGAAAAATCATTTAATCAACTTGGGGAAATTTTAGGTGAGACTTTGTACAGTTTTTAAAAGAAATTGGTATTTTTTATGAGTTGTAGATCTATGGTTTTATTGTGATTTTAAATTTTAACCTGTTGGTTTTATTGTGATTCTAAGTTTTAACCTGTTTGTTTTAAATTTTAATCTGTTGTATAGACTTAATTATGTTTTACTTTTATTTATATACTTGTATTCCATTCTAAAAGATATATATGCGCTGAATGGCCTTGCGGCTCCGGCGTTTGGCTTCAGGCCATAAATTTCATAAATCAATCTTAAAATATTATATTTTGATTGTTATTACTTTTCTTGTAGTTTATTTATTGGCTAGTTTCCTTTCCTCACTGGGCAATTTTTCCCTGTTGGAGCCCTTGGGCTTATAACATCATACTTTTCCATCTAGGGTTGTAGCTTAGCTAGTAATCATAATAATAAAAGGACATGGGTTTGTATGTGTAGGAATAAACTTGAAATTTTATATGAAATATAAATATACCAACACTTCTCCAAGATTTCAAAACAATTCAATATTAACTTCATTCAAGGTTTAAGATGGAAAGTTGTCCATTTTACATAATAAATGATGTCCCTCATGTTTTTGCAGATTTAGTTTGAATATAAAAGTATTGTTCTTATCCACATTTTTTCTGTTAGCTCACAAGTTAAATCTCTTGCAATCTAAAATGAGAGAAGCTTGTCTCCAATTATAAATTTCTTTTTTTTTTTAGTGTTAATATTTTGAAGGAAATTGAGTTGGTTGAAGTAATGAACTTACCTTAAAGACATAAGTTTATTTATATGTCATTATTTTACATACTTATGTGATAAATTTTAGGCTTTTAGAAATAGTACTAGATAATGAGTAGACATACAGGGCAAATGTGTCAGTTAATTCCCCACCTGTATCCAAATGTAAATTCAGTACATTCATAAATACTACAATGTCTATATATTTGGAACAAGGCTGGTCTAAACATTGCACGCATACCTTCAAAGACTGATGCTTACACTTGCAGGTGGATATTTAACCTTTGACTCTATTAGCAAGTAAAGTTTCTTCTCCTTTACCACAAACCTTGTTTTAGCTTTTCAAGGCTATAATACTGATGACTAAGAACACCTCATTTAGCATCTTTGGATAGAATACTGATTAACAGTGTTATCTTGCTAACACAGTTAAGGTTTGTTAACCAACTGAGCTTTTGTTAAGAAATTAAGTTGAAAAATTAATTGGGATTTAGTAGTCAAGATGAATTAGAGTTACAGAATTAACTCTAATCAATTTGTCCAAGTTTCCAAGTCCTTGTAACCAAATTTATGAACTATTTTTTTTTTATATAGAATGGAGATAGTCTTGAAAAAAAATTCCAAAATATTGGAAGTCAGCAAGTTACTTGGTGTTCAATAATCCCCTATTTTCAAACCACCACAATGATGACCCTACAGTTGCATAAAAAGAAAGAAGAAAAGGAAAAGTTTTACTGATTAAATTAGTTTGGTGATACATGCCTCAAATACTGATAACTATAATTTCAAGACTTGTGACAAATTGTTGAGTAAACTGGCCCTTAACTAGCCAGGCCACCGCAGCAAATATTACACTGATGGACTGTCTTCATAATGTGGTTCCTGGCTCATTTTTGGGCCCTTTACCATGGATCATACAATAGTCTTCCCTTACATTAATATGGCCACTGACAAAAATATTCCAAACTTGTGCTCAACATACATTGTTGCACAAAATCATGGTACAAAAATTAAATACTGTACTGTCTCAATTACCTTGATACTTCCAGTAGGTCACCGGCACCACAACACTCACTACAATTTGTCCTGAACAAGCATTTGTATTTTCTTACATATGTAACATCACTGGTGAAATCTATGTACAGGTAACACTGGCAAAATTTTACCCATGGTTAAATACCACTTACAATACAAAGTAAATTATTTTAAAAAAGTGCTGGTTTCAATTTCACACATACACAACTGTTTGTATTTACATGGTTGACTTCCTTATATATAAATCTCAAATGTACACAAACTTCGAGAATACACGGTCAGGCCTGCCATTTCACACGCACACATTTTCAACTGGAACATTCTACATACGTCTTTATTCATATACATAACTATGGGTCGAGGGGACATAACTTAAACCTTGTTATAAATGCCTAAAAATTATTTATAACAATAAACATCACACCTCTAATGGTCAAATGGAAACATTTTGAAATAACAAGGTTCAACAATCTTGAGCTGTGGCACTGATACTAGACCCAAAGAAACATGGCACTTGACTCAATTACAAATATAAAAATTAAACTTAAACAAAACAAAAAGTGGGAATGCTAACAGATTTGCTGATTAACTAGATTGTAATTGTATTCAAAAGTTACTTGAACCATCTTTTCTTCAAAGCACAGATGGAATGCAGCCACAAGCCAAGAACTCCCCTCTGCCATAAATGATATGTCCATAATCAAGTATAATCATTGGTGAAACAACACCAAAATGTGCAAACCTCTTGCTCATAAAAATTGAATGCTCTCAGAGCACTGAGACACACTTGTACTGACATCATTAGGCAAAATATACACTACATTGTACAAACTGAGCTACACAAGTGGCATGAAAGCTCATGAAAAAGTTGCATGATGAATTTTCCATGAATGTTCAACCTTTTTCTTCACATTTAAAGAAATTAAATTAGTTATCAACCTACCTAGATCTAATATAAAAGTCTTCCATTTGCATATTTTTTTATATTTTTGTTAAACGTAAAATAATTTTGTTAGTGCCCTGAACCCCATTAAATACATCTATGAATTAGTGAATAACAACTTAACCCTCTTACTACCATCCTGCAAGGTCTGATGTATTACACCCAAATTAATTGTTTAGTAACATTAGGAAACAAATTACAAAATAGGTGGAAGACCTGACTGAAAAGAAAAAAAATAAACCCACATTGATGGTAAACTACACTAAAAATAAATCATACCCACTTGTAAAAGATTGAATATTCATATTCAGGATATTGCATTGCAATGTTTCAGATAGACCTCAAAAAATTCAATGGGCCGTCACAACGTGAGACCATTAACAATAAGAGATAACTGGAAAAAGACACTTTCATGTTTTTCTTTCAGTTAATACTCGTACATACCATTTCTGGACAACACAAGCTTGAGCACTAAATTGAGAAAGTGCTTGAAAGTACTGTACAGTGGTGAACATCCCTAAGTAATGATATAATTAAGAGCACAAAAAATAACAGCTGAAATATTGCAATTTGATTATCAGCATAATTTCTTTAAAAATAATAAACATTGTAAATTACAATATTGAGCTCTACTGCTTTGAGGTACAGTATTATTCCTAAATAATAAATACTAAATTTAAATAACTTGCTCTTTATAAACAGCACCTAAACAAAATTTAAATAAAATTCACAATATACATTATATGAAATTAGCCTGATAATTCACTTCTGACGACCAGTATTATAATTTTCCTTTCTGTAAACCAAGAAGTCCGTATTTTGTTCTACGAGTTTGTTGTGGTAATTCACAAAATTATATAGTTTTAAATGTCCATGATCAATTAGTTCACAGGGGCATTCCAGTATCCAATATTGTTTAAACACTGATAGAAGAAGCAAATCCTTGACACAGTAACAAAACTATTTTATATTTGTTATGTTATGAAGTTCAGCTTCTCACCAAATTTCACTATACTTATGGTATAATGGATCTATAGTCCAATCTTATAACTGTCACTGAGGCACTTGTTGATTAAAAAAAATAAAATAAAAAAAATATTACCAATATATGGATATGAAAACTTACCCTCTGCAAAAAAAAAATAAAAAATAAAAACGGTTTCTTGGAATAGTCAAACATTTGCTATGGTACTCACTACTTTAGATGGTCCTCATTCAAAATTTGTATTAAACATATTCAGGTCATCAAAAGCGGCACCACCTGACTGGTCAAGGATTTGAAGCATATCTGTAAGTTCAGGTTGAGTTCCAGGAGCACCACCACTGGAATGACCTGAACTTGCTCCTGGATGCCCAGAACCAATGGATGGTCCAGCATTTGCTCCTTCTGTTCCCAAGCTGTACTGCCACATGCCTATTTAAAAATAATAATTATTATTATTTATGTAATACCAAGGTAATGTCGTCTGTGCTCCTCATATGGAGTACTCAAGTAATATCTGCATTGCAAAGGGTCTTTTGAATAACAATATTATGTCTATTATAACAAGTAATTTGCAATGTTAAAACTCCTGAGGTACTGAATTAAACTATAAGTATTTGTAATTTGAATGTACTAAACATACAGCACTAGACATTAAAAATAATATTCACTTTATCTTTCAAGTACTCCAATTGTAAAGTCAAGCAGTTGATGTCTTGTGAATATTCATTACCAACATATTGGAAAAAAATCTCTGACCCTTAAAAAAAGTATACAGACTCGGATTACTTACCAGATGTTGCTGCAGCTGCCGAGGTATATGGTGGGAGGGAACGGCTGGCAGAACTTAGGGGTGTATATGATGGTGTAGAAGGTGAGCGAGACGGACTCATATTATTCGTAGGGTAAGTATAACCATCAGCGCTCTGTAAGTACATGTGATGGAAAGAAATTATTTCGATCCTTCTGCTCAAATATAACCAATAGAAATATTCAGATCCTTAATCTCAAATAAAGACATGAAAAACAAAACACAGATCAGAAAAGTGGAGAACTAGTCATACTTGTCTAATATGTGGGTTACTACTCCAAGCAGTAGGTTGTGCACTTGGAGGAGGAGATGAGGACTTTGTGATACGTGACAAATTGGATGATGCCTGAGATGAAAGAGGGGTACCCTGTGGTGTGCTTGGTGAATAACTTGCTAAAGGTGATGCACCTGCTTCATAACCACTGTAAGCCCCTTGGGTACTACTAGGGCGGCCAGAACCTGAAAATTTCACAATTAATTAGGTGACTAATTTAGACAAAAAATCATATCACAATATTTGAAGATATAAGTATAAAGTAGCTAATACCAAGTCAACTTAAAATACAGTATACTGTAGTGTCCATTTAAAGAAAAGGTGATAACATTGTACACAGAAATCAGTGAAAAATATCTCCCCAGTAAATGAAACTTAAAAGCTTTTAAATTGCACATTTCTCTCATAAACCAAATATATTCTGACAACATTTGAATAAAATTTTATATCTGCTTTACATTAATATTACTTTTATTAATGCACTTTCACTTAAAGGTTACATAAAAAAATTTGATCTTTTTTATTATTATTATTATTATTATTATTAAATGCTAAGCTACAACCCTAGTTGGAAAAGCAGGATGCTATAAGCCCAGGGGCCCCAACAGGGAAAATAGCTCAGTGAGGAAAGGAAACATGGAAAAATAAAATATTTTAAGAATAGTAACAACATTTAAATAAATATTTCCTATATAAACAATAAAAACTTCAACAAAACAAGAGAAAGAGAAACTAGATACAACAGTGTGCCTGAGTGTACCCTCAAGCAAGAGAACTCTAACCCAAGACAGTGGAAGGCCATGGTACAGAGGCTATAGCACTACCCAAGACTAGAGAACAATGGTTTGATTTTGGAGTGTCCTTCTCCTAGAAGAGCTGCTTACCATAGCTAAAGAGTCTCTTCTACCCTTACCAAGAGGAAAGTAGCCACTGAACAATTACATTGCCGTAGTTAACCCCTGGGGTGAAGAAGAATTGTTTAGTAATCTCAGTGTTGTCAGGTGTATGAGGACAGAGGAGAATCTGTAAAGAATAGGCCAGACTATTCGATGTCTGTGTAGGCAAAGGGAAAGAACCGTAACCAGAGAGAAGGATCCAATATGGTACTGTCTGGCCAGTCAAAGGACCCCCTAACTTTCTAGCGGTAGTATCTCAACGGGCGGCTGGTGTCTGTATTCACCTGATATTCATATTGCTTCTATTCTGGAAGCTCCGTTTATAGACATTCACCCTTAAGATTTAGAAAAAAGTTCCCAATTTTCTTCCCTTCCAATAAACACATGATGGGATATTTTTTTTTTCATGTCTGTATTCACTTGATATTCATATTGCTTCTTCTCATGAAGCTCTGTTACTTGATATTCATATTTATTCTTCTCTGGAAGCTCTGTTTATAGAAATTTGCCTTTTAAGATTAATAAAAAAAAAAAAAAAAAAAAAAAAGTTCCAAATTTTCTTCCCTTCCAATAAACACATGACTAGATAAGTCTGTATTCACATGAAATTTATATTGCTTCTTCTCTGAAAGCTCGGTTTATAGACATTCACCCGTAAGATTTTTCTAAAAAAGTTCCCAATTTTCTTAACTTCAAATATAACACATGACTAGTAAAATAATGAAACACACTAGTGGGGAGAGTGGGCTTGTATATGAAACTCTGCTAAATAAAATTTATTATTAAAACACATTTTAGGGAGGTTCATAGAAATAATGTTCATATTGCTGACTCCCCCACACTGATGGAGGTGGATGCCAGAAAAGGAAAGGGAGGTAATTTTTAGAATTTAAATATTACCTTCTCAGTAAATAAAACTTAAAAGCTTTCAAATTTCACATTTCTCTCTTATAAACCAAATCGCATATTTCTCCCTTATAAACCAAATATATTCTGATAACATTTGAATGAATTTTTTCATCTGGTTTACAATTATATTACTTTTATTAATGCTAAACCTTCACTTGAAGATAACATAAAAACCCATTTGGATTTTTTTTTAAGTCCGTATTCACCTGATATTCATATTGCTTCTTCTCTGGAAGCTCTGTTTTCACGTGGAGAAAGACCAAGGAAACAGCAATCTTAGAAATAAAAGGGCAAAAATTCGAAAGACCTCGAGCCTGGAACCAACTTCTGAAGACCGACCAAGGTTTTAATGATCGGCGAGTGGACGTGTCTAGCTAGAGACCAGAAAGGGAAACTCTCTCCAAGCAAGAAGACGAGGCATGAGGAAACACTCGAAGAACAGGAAAAACAAGCTTACTGAAAAGACCGCTCCTCTCTCGCAGATGAACTGAAGGTTCCAAGAAATCCCTAAAAGGATGGAAAACCACTCCTTCGAGGCCAAAAATGGGCCTTACCTTGAAGAAGACAGCTTTAACAAGAGAGACCAAAGCTAGGGTGATAAGCCTGGAATCCTTTGCCAGTCTACCTAAAGTGTGTCAGAACCAACACTGGGAATCCTGGAAAGGAGCAAAGCAAACCTGACACCGACACTCATAGGGCAGAGTGGCGATTAAAGCAAATGAGACAGGCCACCTTTTTCTCAAAACATCAAAGACCTCCTGACCTAGTTACAGGAGCAAAGCAAACATGACACCGACACAAGAGGGTGAAGTGGCAACCAAAATGACCGTAACGTGTCACCTCCTCTTAAAGTCGAAGAATTCCTGACCCATGAAAAATAGCAACGCACACCTGATATGACACCAACACTCACAGCCGAGGCATGCTACCTTCTTTTTCAAAATGTCTAAGACCTCCTGACCCAGGGTCCAACTGAGGCTGGTTGGTCGACCCCATGCACTGAAGAGGAGGAGTTTGAAAAAGACATAGACGGAGAAGGGAACCTACTATCCAACGACAAGATCCTTGACAAGAGGAAAGGCCCTTACAACTAATCAAATAGGCCTCTAGCCTTAACATCATTGTAAACTACAGAGCTAAAATCCCGACACACGACTACTTGCCCCTACACACCAAGCTGAGTCCTGATGCCTACCTGTGCTAGGCCAGGGTACTCCCAGAACCCCCACTTAATTAAGTGCTCTCTGGCACTGTTACAGGTTTAAAAGGAGACTTAACGGCTAACTTATCATCAGGCACCCACCCAGATACACTTACATAAATAAACGAAAAGGATGCTTTAGTGATGAAATATTTTCATTAAAACACTATTTGAAACATGAAATACATTCTCCAAGCCAAAAATGCAATAATCTAAATTTCCAAAATTCCAAGCAGAGGTTGTGAGTCACAGCCCTTAAGAAAGCTCTTTTAATAGATCATCAAAAAGGATAACATTCATTTAGTTCTGAATATATTTTTCAGTCGAGTTAGAAATCTGAAATATTTTCCTTGTTTTTAAAACCATTAATCTCACAATGAGGAAGGGGAGGGGGACTTTCCTTTGGCTTTGAGAGAATGGATAGTAATCATAGTATTTTGATAGTTGTCTTTATTTTTTTTTTTTTTGCCCACTTTTTTGGAGGGCTATGCATAAGTGAATCTGAGAGTCAAATTTAATAAATAGGTACCAAATGGTCAACTGTGTACAGTATACTGTGAATTCACAGTTGCAGACTCCAAAGATAAGGATGTCAGACTGTAGTTGAAAATGCATTTCTGGGTTATTTTTTAAAGCTTATTAATTTAATTTGCGTAGATGAAATGTTATAGCCTACACATCAACTTCAGAGATTGGAGCTAATCACATTTTATCAAGTAATCTATGGACCTTGTAAGAGTTAATAATTATCATTTCTTGTTGATCAGGATTTTGATACCCAAATATGTAACAAAATTAATTCTTAAATGCCATTATAGAGCATGCTTAAGTTACAGTATAAAACTGCATAATTAAATGGAGTAGCAGCTCTGTGTCTTTTAATATAGTGATATTTATATAGTTTTAATTCACATTTACATAGTTTAAAACCTGAAAGCCTCACTACCAATTACTATTTTTACAAGTAACATCCTGTCTACTTCAGTAAAATAAAAGCCAAAAATGAGCATACTGTACTTACTATGGATGTGAGACTGAATCATGTGTGGATACAATTCACGCTGCCGTTGTAATGAATACTCCAAACCAGGCTGGTGAGTTGTATACTGACTGCTAACAGAGCTGATTTCTTGCTGCTCTGATCCACTACCACTTATTTCATTACCACTTTGTACTGACCTATATGATAAAAGCATTACATGAATCATAAACTGTCCAAAATTACCATGATAATTCTTATCTTTTATCAAAATGGAAAAAAAAAATACATAAAATTATTACAATATAAAATTTCTGGGGTTAGAAATTGCCCTTTATTTATACCTTATATGATTTATAGGTATATAATTTGCATTGTAAAAAAAAAAAAAAAAATTCACTATAAAATAAAAATATAAGTTATCCAGGGGACAGGCTCCAACCAACTATTGCCAATTGTTATCTACTTATTTCTACCATCTCTTGGAGGTCATGAATGTCATCTCTTTACATTGATATGAATAAAAAATTAAGAAATACACAGTACAACATAATTAAAAGGAATCCATACAGCTGAATTCTCAAGTCAATAAATATTAATGCAAAAACATTCATGCTATCTCAGTTACATATATTTTCTATATTCTTCACATACTTCCATAAAACGTATACTTTGATTATGAGCTGTCAAAACCTAGTCTTATTTCAAAACCAACCATAAAAACTTGAAAACAATACTACTTACTTAGCAGCAGTGTTTGTGCAAACAATGTATTCAATGTCATCAGTGTAAGGATTCAAAAAAGCAAACGCTGATGTACGTAACCACACCCACTCCCTGTTCTTTCCACGGAAGCGATACATAACGGACATCACTTGACCTTTCAATTTCAACACTGAGGAAATGGGGGGAAAAAAAATTAATAAAATTGACCACCCATCGTCAATTTCAAAAGTCTTAATGTAACAATACAGTGAACCCTCGCTACTTCGCGGTTCAACCATCGCGGATTCACCACTTCGCGGATTTTTTCCATAACCCATATATATACAGTAATATATATATATATATATATATATATATATATATATATATATATATATATATATATATATATATATATGTATGCATGTATTTATGTATATATGTAGGTATGTATATGTGTATACATATAAATATATATATATATATATATATACACACACACACACACACACACACACATATATATATATATATATATATATATATCTAAAGTAGGAAGATGTGATGTAGTTCTAAGGGAAAAGTATGGGAAATATGTCTGGGTAATAAGCAAAGCTCTACCTCCAGTATGTTTCTTCATTATGATCAGAGATAAATGTAAACAAAACATTGGTTGCCATTTTTTATCGTGCTTTTTAGCGTGTTTAGGAAATGCATGATATAAAATCACCTTTAATATTTGTGCTTGTTTTAGTTTAGGGTACTGTAGTACATGCATTAAGTGTTCTGTACATTAAAGGGTAGTTTGTTAACAGTACTACGTACAAAGGAAGGTTTTAAAAGTCTGAATATACATGTTGAATAAATAGGTAAATATGGTGTCACTACTTCGCGGATTTTCACCTATCGCGGCCGCGACTGGAACCTATCTACCGCGATAAACGAGGGTTCACTGTATTTTCTTTTATCATAATGAGGCACCTCCCCATTAATTTTAAATCATTATCAATAAAAAATTTTTAATTATAATTTTCATAAGAATTGCATCAGAGGCACAACATCTACCTTGATCAAAGCTTTCCTTCATATGTGTTTGATCTTCTGGGTGGAAGAATTCAAAACAAGGTTTGGCTAACAATTCTTGCGGGGAATAACCAAGGACTGTCATGACACGCTGGTCAACAAAAGTGAACTTCCCATCCATTGCATGTCGGGATATAAATTCTGAAAAAAATAAGATGGATCACTTATTAATGAAAAATTTGCAGGTAGTGAAGCAGATACATGGGTATACAACAACACTTAGATAAAAGAGTAATGAAGCATTTATTTAAATAAAATATTGAGATATCAAGTGACTTGCACATGAATTGATGCTAAACAGCAGAATCAAGTGAAGAGGTGATCATAGAACTTTCAGAGATTGAGGAGTATAAAACGGACAGGAAAAGCATGAAAATCAATGTACGCAAAACAAATCTTTGAAGTGGCTCGCTGAGAATCGGAGAAAAAAGTTCCATCAGGTAATAAGTGGTTGGCAAGGAAACAATGAAAAAAGTTTCATCAGGAAATAAACTAAGTTGATACTATAGGATGTGCAGAGGTAAACTTCATACAGAGCACTATGCATTGAGACTTCCAAATTATAGAAAGATTAAGCTCTTATCCTTGAAGAATGTACTGTATAACATTTAATACCATGCTACTACTTTGAGAACCCCCTGAACTGTCTAGTAGGCATTTAGAGGCCTGTAGGAAAAAGAATAGGACATATTAGAAGAGACAGAACTAAAGTTTATTATACAATTATAAAGCCTATATTGCTATGCAACAGACATGAATACTGACAAAGGAAATTTCAGAGATTTTCAGGTGTGACTTCCAAAATGCTAAAATTCATTAACACATTACACAAGGTAATAATTACCTCCACCAACTAAGTTGGAAAGAGGTTATGTTTTACCTCCTTTTTGTTTGTGTATGTTAGTGAACATTTTCCTGGCCACAATTTTGATCGCAGATTAATGGACCTTGCAGAGATTGCCGGTTTTGTAAAAAGCTGGAAATGATTAAATTTTGGAAGGTCAACATCATGGTCAAGCAAAATGCCCAATTCATGTAATTAGCCATAAATTTGGACATCGTTGTCACTGAGACTTCAAACTTGGTTCATATTGAAGTGTATGAAAATCCACGCCAATTAAAACATGTTAAAGTCAATGGTCAAGTCCATGGTCAAGGTCAAGCAAAAGGCCAAATTGCAGTCATCAACCACATGGCCACAACTTTAATCCTAAAGTAATGAAACTTGCAGGAATGTTAAACTCTTATGTAAAGAGCTGGACATTAAATTTTGGAAGGTCAAAGGTCAAGGTCATGGATGAGCAAAACTTCCATATCACGTAATCAGCCATAAGTTCGGACATCCTTGTCACAGATTTCAAACTTGGTTCATATTTGGATATGTGAATAGTACTATTATTATTATTATTATTTGCTAAGCTACAACCCTAGTTGGAAAAGCAAGATAATATACGCCCAGGGACTCCAATGGGGAAAATAGCCCAGTGAGGAAAGGAAACAAGGAAAAATTAAATATTCTAAGAACAGTAATATTACAATAACATTACATAAACTATAAAAACTTTAACAAAACAAGAGGAAGAAGAATAAATAAAATAGTGTGCCTGAGTAATCCCTCAAGCAAGAGAACCCAGGAGGAGAAGAAGGCCAAGAAAATTCTGAGATTTGAGCTGAAATTAGAGCTTAAAAGAGGGGAGAGAACTAATTTAATGTGTATATAAGTAATCAAAAAGAGGAAAAAATTGACATTCATGAAAACATTAATAATTAATGGTACAGAGTATACAAATACTGTACAGTTTGTTCTTTACTGACAATATTTAGATAAATTTACCACTTTGTGAATTTGATCCCATGAGAAGAAAACATTAATGATTAATGGAACAGAGTATACAAATACTGTACAGTATGTTCTTTACTGACGATACTTAGATAAATTTACCACTTTGTGAATTTGATCCCATGAGAAGAAAATATCAATGATTAATGGAACAGAGCATACAAATACTGTACAGTATGTTCTTTACTGACGATACTTAGATAAATTTACCACTTTGTGAATTTGATCCCATGAGATCAGAAGTGTCAGGGGTGGAAGTAACTTGTAGACGTCCAATGGCCACCAAGCAGCAATGGGACGAACCATGTGCTTCTTCTTCTCCACGGTCCATCTAAACCAAACAGTAAGATCATCAGATGTCTACACAAAATACAGTTTCTCAAATAAGATTAATTATCTTGATGCTTATCGAGCTTCATTACCAGTTCCTCCTCTGGAATGCACAGATCTAACCCCATATTTTACACTGTCGACCACTGGTCTAAATTTATTTACAAACCATAAAACTCTACCTTAGGAAAACTGCCTCCTCCTCAAGAGGTTAACCAGAATGTCCAAAAACACAATCTGTGTTGAATTCATACCTAGGATGGGTAGCTCATCCGTTTGGTAAACGGGTCTTGTAGTAAAGAAATCCCTTTGCCTGAACTGACCACATTCCTACTACTCTCACTCACTTTCTTCCTACTTCATTTGAAATGCCTCAAAGAATCATGTATCACTGAAGCTAATCCCCAAATCATTTCCATATCCATCTCTTCACTATTGCTATTCACTTGGAAAGGTAAAGGAGTATGTACCATAGGTGTAGACATCCATCAACTCTTACCTACCCCAAAAGCTATGACATTTTCCCTTACTCATTAAATTTGAATGCTTTCACTGCACTGTAAGAAGCACTTTTAATAATTTTCCTGTTTCACTTTCTTATCCTTATTTCTTAACTCAACCTAGTGCAGATAAACTTGCATTTCATGTATGCTCTCCTACATTTATCGTAGCGGTCTTCCATCGGGGACACTGTCTCACCAGATGGTACTTGAATAAAATATCTTCTTTAAACAGTTCTCTGACCTTGCAGGTAAAAGAAAACACAAGCTTAAACACTCTTAGGAGATACACCTTCCTATCTTGTATTGAAAAACTGCTCATCTTGTATTAAAAAAAAACCTGCTAAACAATACATACATACATACATACATACATACATACATAAATACATATATATATATATATATATATACATTCATGAAACCAGAATCGTGGATGATGTCGCTAGTAGTACAATACCGCCAGGAAAAGAATGGCTAACTAAAACAAATCAGCCATGGTGTATAATGAGGCCAGCAATGCATTCACCAAGGGCATCACCTTAGGAGGCAAGTCTCACATGACTGAGAAGAACTAGAGACAGAGTGTACCATAACAATAAGGAGAGCTAATATTCTTTACTTGAGGAGATTAAATCTGTGCCTTCCAGGAGGGGAACAAAAATTAAATTCTGAGAGATTAATTTAATGTTATTTATTTTTTACAATATAAAATAATGGGAATATGTGGCTAGGGAAGTAAACTTGACTTTTTTTTTAACATACAGAATACCAAGTAACTAAAACAAGATAAATTCAGATGCAAAATGAATTACTTTTATCTACAATAAAAATAATCACAAGTTTCCACTCTAATATTGAAATTAAAATTATGGAGACAGGATCAAATTTCTAAAGAAAAAAAAGAAAAAATAAATAATTTCACAAAATTTACATCTAATTCTAATAACAAAACATAAAACAAAACAAGATTAGAAATTAGTGTTTGATATTTCATACCTGTACTCCAGTTGGGGGCCAGTTTTTTATATAACCAGTACAATGAACCACAGCATAATTATGTCCATCAGTTGCAGGACCTAAGGAATTTCTTTGTCTAAGGCGATTCAAATGACCAGTATTCATGTTGTCTGCTGTAACAGCACCTACTTTCATTCGACAAATAAATCCTCGTCTGGATCCCATACACAGCCTCATTGATGCTGAAAAATTTTAAATGGTTTGTAATAAAAAAAAAAAAAAACACAACTATTTTAGGAAATGCAAATTCAAAGGAGTTCTTATATATTAAGAGATTCAATGAAAAAAAAATAATATATATATATATATATATATTTATTTATTTATATCTATCTATCTATCTATCTATCTATCATCATCATCATCAGCTGTTACTAGTCCACTGCAGACCAAAGGCCTGTCATGTACTTCCACTTGTGTCTGTATATGGTCTTTCTGTGCCCATTCCACACCCGCAAACTTTCTTAGTTCGTCAATCCATTGTCTTCTCTTCCTTCCCCTACTTCACTTGCAGTATCTAGGGATCCATTCTGTTATGTCCATCTGTTGTCTGTCATTTTCATTATATGTCCTGCATATGTCCATTTCTTTTTCTTACCTATTAGAATATCCTCTACTTTAGTTTGCTTTCGTATCCAAATTGCTCTTTTTGTCTTATTGTTATTCCCATCATTATGACTTCCATAGCTCTTTGAGTTATAACTAGCTTATGTTCTAAGGCTTTAGTAATGCTCCAAATCTCTGCTGCATAAGTAGAACCATCTAATTAAATACTTATCTTTTCAGAGAAAGTGGCATTTAACATTTCGTAAACTTTTGTTTATCAAATGCTCTCCATCACATGTTTATCATCCTTTTAATTTCAGTCTCGTGTCCTATGTATGTAATTTTTAGAGGGTCATTCATAACTCTTATTTGTTGTCTCTGCATTTTCATTGAACATTATCTTAGTTTTACTTATGTTCATTTTCATTCCTACATTTCTGATTCCTCTATTCAAATCTTCTATCATCTTCTGTAATTCTTCCCATGATTCCTTTAACACAACTATGTCATCTGCAAATCTAAAGTTGTTAAGGTAATCCCCATTAATATTAATTTCTACATTTTCCAAATCTAAATTCTTTAAAACTACTCCTAGGCATGTTGTGAATAATCTAGGAGATGGAGTCTCCCTGTCTAACTCCTTTCTCAATTGGAATTTTTTTCATTATCTTTATGTAGTTTTACGATTGCTGTACTTCCTGTATAGATATCTTCAAGTGTTCTAACATATGATTCTTCTATTCCTTGTTTTTGAAGGGCTTTCATTACTACTGAGGTTTTGACAGGATCAAAAAGCTTTCTCATAGTCTATAAATGCCATACATAAGAGTTTTTTCATACTCTGCTGATTTTTCCATTACATGGTCAAGTTGTTGAATACCCACTTCTAAAGTGTGCCTGCTCACTTGGTTGATTAAAGTTTAGCTGTCTTTTTCCCTAATACTGTAGTATCTTTGTAAATATTTTATATGTTACGGAGAGTAAACTTATTGGGTGATAATTTTTCCGGTCTTTTGTCTCTCTTTTTATGAATTAGTATAATGATAAAAATTTTCCAAGATATATATATATATATATATATATATATATATATATGTATGTATATATATATATATATATATATATATATATATATATATATATATATGTATGTGTATATATATATATATATATATATATATATATATATATATATATATATACTGTGTATATATATATATATATATATATATATATATACTGTGTATATATATATATATATATATATATATATATATATATATATATATATACTGTGTATATATATATATATATATATATATATATATATATATATACTGTGTATATATATATATATATATATATATATATATATATATATATATATATATATATATATATATATATATATATATATATATATATATATATATATATATATATATATATATATATATATATATATATATATATATACTGTGTATATATATATATATATATATATATATATATATATATATATACTGTGTATATATATATATATATATATATATATATATATATATATATATATATAGATATATATATATATATATATATAGATATATATATATATATATAGATATATATATAGATATATATATATATATACTATGTATATATATATATATATATATATATATATATATATATATAAAATGAAATTTATCAGCATTTTAAAACTGCATATAGTATTGTACATAGTGCTATACATATAATTGATATAATGCTAATTCTAAATACTACACAATCTTAAACAATATTAATTTGAACCATAAAAATGTTTCAATAATAAAGAAAAAATTTACTATTTTCTTTCACCTTGAATTGCATAAAATAATAAAATATTCTTGGATTTCACTCACATTGATGGCCTTCCTTTTTCACAGTGCCTGTCTTGAGATCTAAGATACGTCCTTGATTAGCAGGTTCTTGCGTACTTAACTGCTCTCTTACCTTATCTACATCTTCAGGATGAACATGTTCATACATACTAGAGCCAAACCATTCACTCTGGAAGAGAGAAGGAATAATGTATGTAATCCATATACAATATTGTACAATATTTACATTGACAAAGTACAGCTACACATGAAACAATATCTTACCAAAATTGTATAAAGTTTTATTTTCAAATATGAAAGCTTTATGTTTGAATATACACTTTAAAAAATAGTAACAAACTTCCATTCAAGTGTAATGCATCGTGAGTTTTATCAATCTGAAACAATAATAAACTCATGCTTGTAAGTTAGCATTGAAGTCACAATATTGTAAAACTTATCCTTTGTTAAAAAAAGGGAATGAGTAACACTTCAAAGTACAGTACTCTAAAAACTTTTATATTAAAAAAATAAACTTCATGGGGAGTACAATGAAATAATTCCATGTAACTAACTTGTGGCTGATTGAGAACTGGAGTAACAGAATCAGATGCATAAATAATACGACCAGTGTCACACGCGACCACAAAGAGGAAACCATCTGCAGCTTCTAGAATGAGGTGTTTTAATTCTTGGTCTGTCAGGAAAGAGGGCTTGTAGGTTCCATCTGTATTTGTATTCCCCGTGCCTGTAAAAATAAAACAAATAAAATGAAGAGCATTCTATAACACAGCAATGTCATTACCTAAAATAAAGAAAGTCATTAATGAGAGAAACAATTCATAGAATAATTATTCCATAAGGATCTAGTTAGCAATAAATTTGTAAATTGATATCTTTACTTGATCACTTTTTAAAATCCTTGAACAATTATTATATTAAACATATTATTTACAAGCTAATACTGCTTCCTAAAAACCATATTTCATAAATATTAGTACTGTACAGCTTTCATTTTAATAATAACAGTAATAAATAAAAGTAAATTGGCAACCACATGATTCCTGTAAACTACATTCAAAGCAATGTAAGAATAGTGCTGTAAACTCTGGTAGTGCAGGCAACTAAACCAACATGCTTTTCACTTCTCTGGTTTCACAGAAAATTTTAGTGTAATCAAGGAACAAAGAATCACAATAATGGTGGTATAAACAGAGTGAAAGCTAAAACAAGAAAAAAACACAAAATAAAAATATAAGATGAAAACAGAATTTGCAAATGGAAAAGTTATTCCAATCATTGAGCAAATCCATAAATGAAAATAAATCTACAATATGCACTTCAAAACTGCATAAAGCTTTACTCTGGCATATAAGTCAATGCTGTACCTTTATTAGTGTTTTTATAAATAAAATCAACTTCAAGCCTTGATAGCTATTCAAACAAATAAAGAGGAAAAGCCTCAAAACCTCAGTATCTCTACAAATGAAAGCTATTCAACAAGCAGCTAAGTGACAAAAGCATACATGCAAAGCAATAAATTTATGTGGTGTATCTATAGAAGTGGTCCACAAAGGAAAGCAATCTTACTCTCTCCAATTGTAGTAAAATACACATGATTAGGTCCTTTAAAAAAAAACTTCAGACTACATAACTTCCAACAAATTATTTACAAAATACTGTGTGTTACATGAGAAAAGTGCTCCTTACCTGATATTATAAAAATTATTCTGTACTCCGTGATCGGAGTTCTGGATTAAATAAGGCCCTTTCACATTATACTACCATATTAAGTTAAAAAATGCCCAAACATGAACAGAATATTCATAGGTAGAGTACAAAAATCGAATTCAAGGGACTTTTTAGCAAGACTTGCAGCTAAACCACAAGTACTGCCTAACTTAAGAACAGGAAAACAAAGGGAAGGCAAAACCACATGCCTGTATATGAAGACTAATATTAAATTCTTATGTAACTAGGGCATAACTATGAGCATCCAAATTAAGAAGGGTTGTTTAAAACTTTTAACCCTACAATGAGGCAATGAGAGCAAAGGACTTGGGACTGACAAACCAATCCAACAGGGACAGCACTGTGCTACGTACACTACGGGGATTCACCGCTTACCCATTCCACTCCCGTTGGCAATCTCCATACCTGGAAAACACACTTCCAGTCATGCTTGGGTTACCACAAGGGGTGCTAATGACTTAGGTTCGTTTCTATTATACTGGCACTTAAATGAATCAGAAGCTTTTTAGGTGGAAAAAAATAACAAAAAATAAGTTATGAAAGCCCATTTTTCAAAACCTGTAGAGTACTTGCATGCATTCTGACTAGTGAAAGTGTTTAAAAGTGGATCATTCTTTTTTAAAGGCTTAGAAAGGATGAAGTCAAAAGTTATGAATCAGAATCCTAATGGAATAAAACTAAGGTTACTATTATTCTATCAAACTAGTCCACTTTGTTACATTCAAAGAAACAAATTACACAAAATGGGACTGAAATTATCTGCTTTTCCTTTTTACACATACTAGTCTAAGTCACAGTTAAGTTTTTTCATGGACATGCATTTTTTTAAATTGAAAATTGTATCCTGTCTAATACACATGAACAATGGATAAAGTAATATTTTTCAAATTGCCTAACGAATATGATTAAAAAACTTACATCACGTGATTTAACCTTTTGATGTAAGAAATACTTCATGGGATGCCCTTCGGCATTACAGTAATACTTATGCATTTTCCAAATACAGGCACAGTACTGTACATTGCCACAATACAAATCTTAAACTTGAATTTTTTTTTTTTTTTTTTTAAATAACATGAGATACTTATAATAAAAGAATTTCTTGGTGGAATTATGTTTTTTCTTGCTAATTGAGACACTTATTCAAATCTTTCTTTTATACTCGTAAAACACCAATACACTACAGTTACGCATGAAAAACAAGTGTACAATACTGTATTGGTAAATTTCCAATACATACGTGCATTCTATAAACACTTAGGCCTATAAGTGATAAAACCATACACACCAACATGAAGACATAGTTTACATCAAATCATAGGATTACTAGTTTTCATAAAGTTAACTGCAGTATAAGTTATTAAAGAAAAAGTCTTTTAATATAATCCTTACGATTTATCTGAATTTTTATTAACACGTCTTAAAAAATGGCAAGTTAATGGTAAATGTTTTTAAAAATTTCAATATCATCAGTATATTAGTACCAATAGATGCTATAATTTAAAAGAATGTTATTACCTTAGAAGTCTCCATTACAAGCATACGGTATACAATACTGGTTTCATGTACTTTATGATAAAATATTTGAAAACTTACCAGAATTCCAAACAAAGTTTTGTGGAAAGATTCATAATTATCTTATATAAATAAGATGTTACTTTTAAATTGTATAGTACTGTGCTTATATTAGCACATCTACAGAACAATAATCATTGTTATGGCATGAAAACTTGGGCCTTTATTCAAAGGTCATGATGGAATCTAAAAATGTACCCTTTCTATCAACTATTCTCAAGGTAAAGGAACTTGTCCTCCATTTACACTAGTGGGGCATGGCATCAGTATGTATATGCCTAAAACCCTGAAAGGAAAAATTGACAAATTTTTGAATAACTTTCTTTGCAGTATTTAGGTCTTTTGCTTTACAAAAAATTAGATTACTGTATTCAAAAGTAACTGTAGTTTATTACTTGAAAACTATGACTATGCTCCGATATTAATTAAAGATATTGAACCCTAATAAATTTAGAATTATAAAATATAATCTTATTGATATTAAATCTTTTTAATAAACTTGAATTATATAAGTTGAGTCTTAGTACAGTATACCTTCATGTATTTTGTTCCTAAATTCCATAGATACCTTAAGATTTTCTAATTATATTTTGTGAATATATGCTAGCTCAATTTAGTGTTAAAAGAACTACAGAATGTGAAACTGAAAAAATTATAATAATAACCTTTTAGTGTCGTTAGCTGTATTTTACGTCTGATTTTTCTACCCCCCTTTGGATGCATTTTACGTCCAGTAATTATCAATTTTTCTTTATTTTATTATTTACATGTACAAAAATATATATCAATGGAAAGGCAATTTATCCGGCTATATGATATTATGTGTGAAGTCCTTCCTACCTTGTATACTGTATAATTTTTGTATAAAGGGGAGTTGAGTAATATGTTAGAAAAAATGAATAAAAAAAAAGCCTGGGGCCTGAGTGCCAAATCACTTGGTGAGAGGGTTGGCACTACTGGGGTTAGAAACAAACATTAAATTTTAAGTCTCTACTAGTAATAAATACCATGCATGTTTTCATGTTGGCTAAATCTGATTTTGATACATTGTAATTATAATACACTACCTCATTTAGATTTTATCTGATTTACTAAGCCATTATAAAGTATGTATTTCAAACCTAATACAGAGATACAATATGATATAATCACAAAATCAAAGTTAGTAAAGTTAACATAGTTGACATTTTGAAGCTTATTAGAAATAGTTCTCATCATTCTAATTTGGAGATATAGAAATTCCTTTGAACACAGTTCTGAGATTACTAAACAATTCTTCTTCGCTCAAGGGGTTAACTACTGCACTGTATTTGTTCAGTGGCTACTTTCCTCTTGGTAAGGGTAGAAGAGACTCTTTAGCTATGGTAAGCAGCTCTTCTAGGAGAAGGGCACTCCAAAATCAAACCATTGTTCTCTAGTCTTGGGTAGTGCCATAGCCGCTGTACCATAGTCTTCCACTGTCTTGGGTTAGAGTTCTCTTGCTTGAGGGTACACTCAGGCACACTATCCTATCTGATTTCTCTTCCTCTTGTTTTGTTAAAGATTTTATAGTTTATATAGGAAATATTTATTTTAATGTTGTTACTCTTCTTAAAATATTTTATTTTTCCTTCTTTCCTTTCCTCACTGGGCTATTTTCCCTGTTGGGGTCCCTGGGCTTATAGCAGTCTGCTTTTCCAACTAGGATTGTAGCTTAGCAAGTAATAATAAT
>NC_090757.1:58046611-58064111 GCF_036898095.1 Palaemon carinicauda | reverse complement strand
AGTCATAATAAAATTGTGTGTGTATATATATATATATATATATATATATATATATATATATATATATATATATATATATATATATATATATGGGTGTGTGTGGAACTAATGTTATGGATATTTCTTTGTGTGGGGTTTCATCCATGGTTCAACAATAAAGATAAATGAGACATGACTAACATCCTTTACTCTACTATAGAGCCACCATTATAACAGGCAATTGTTTAAAAAATAACAACTATCTAATTTGTAAAATATCTTGGACCCCATTAACAATGTATAAATGATCTCCTCAATATCATTAAGTAAGAAACAAAATTACTTTGCCCTATCATAAAAGTAAAACCAAAATAACTGAATAAAGAAGCACTTACTGGACATGATTGACGTATAAAATTCTTTATATTATAACTATAAATTACAAGTTATTTGTAATGAAACAATACCTTGGTTTAAGAAAATTTGGATTTCATTAAGAAGGAACCATATACTGACGAAAAAAAATCAGTGATCACCGATACACTCCCTGATAAGAAAATAAAATTAGGAAAATGGTTTAGTATTAATGTACTAGACTACTAAACTGTTTTACTACACAAAATTATAGCTAGTGTAAATTACCCATTAGTTATGGTCTTGTTATGGGTAACATGGAGTCCAAACCAACCGCCCAACTCCAAATATCAGCCTTTCGA
Source organism: Palaemon carinicauda (assembly GCF_036898095.1). Lineage (NCBI taxonomy): Eukaryota > Metazoa > Arthropoda > Malacostraca > Decapoda > Palaemonidae > Palaemon > Palaemon carinicauda. The sequence goes on along the minus strand of NC_090757.1, from coordinate 58,063,416 downwards.
GATTTATCACTCAAATTTACATTAATATATTTTATGAAAAGATGGTAATACTAATGTTTTCTCAATATTCAAGCCGAAATAATAATAATAATCATAGCTCAAGTCAAACTCAAATTAACAAAAAGAAAATGGCTGAACATTTTAATTCAACATGACTAACATCCTTTATTCTACTATAGAGCCACCATTATAACAGGAAATAGCTTAAAAAATAACATAACTATCAAATTTGTAAAATATAAACATTTATTCAACTAAAACATACAGTATTAATGAAATAAAGGAATCTTGACTTCAGCATCATTAAGGAGAACGAAGAGGAGGCAGCCCTATGTCGATGGAGTTGCAATGGAGAGATGAGAATTGGAGGGAGAATGAGGTGGGTGGGGGTGGGGGGTTTGCGGCGGTGGTAAGGGTTTTTAACCCATATCAGTGGGGGAAGGCGGCGCCGTATGAAGCTTGCATATCAACGACCCTGCGTGGGAAAGCATCGTAGGCTGGACATAAGTGACCCTTCTATTTCAATTGCAACCTCAAATCTCATTTAACAAAAGAGAAAAAAAAGATGCAAAACCAGGAATGATTATAAAAAAAATAATTTTTCTTTACTAAAGTTATCACGTTTTATAAACCAAGTTTCCCGCCACAACTAATGTATACTGTATTATGCATTTCTGTTTCCCTCTCAAAAATATTATGCGTGGATCTGTTCACTGCAATTGATAAATTTTGCATCAGCCCCGTTAAGTTTAACGATTTCAGCTAAACAAGAAAATTAATTGTTCTTAACCGTTAGTCGCTAAAATAACAATGAAAAGTATCATTATTAATAAAAACAAACGTGCAAAGGATAATGTTATGGGCAGCCTAATATGCATTAATTCAACGGTTCGTACACAACGCTACACATCGGATCGCAGCACAGGTAGTGGGGACAAAGTACAGCCTACGTCAAAATGAATCTCATCGTAGAAACTCGAGTAAGGAAGTTCACTATTGTTTTACTTTCAATACAAAAAATTCACACGCAAAATAAGTGGTTCCCTATGTTGCAATATCAAATAAAGATACCAAGAGAAAGATTTCCATATACATATGCCTCTTTTCATATGGTTGGAGGTGATCATACGCGCAGCACAACTTTTGCGCCACTCTGTGTCAGTCACGACTTACTTAGGAGGAAGCAAGGCTGCTGCGGCCAACAACACTACTCTCCTTGGTCGTTACAGTTAACTTATAAAACGATGTCTTTTCCTTTCATCGCATTAAACAAAATTATATGCACGTTTTATAGCAACGGAACATTGCATCTTGACAATTGGTTTTTCAAATACTATATGATATAAAAAGTCAATTTATGTTTGAAGTCATTCGGTAAAATTGGATGACAACGGTAACCCGACCTAAGAAAATTAACACCTTCCAACAATTTACACGTCTTAGTGTAAATGGAAGGTAAACTTAATTTAAACATTTGCATGAAATAGCAAATGAATGCGCCAAATTAAAGAATCTGCAATCAAAACTTCTACTATGAGTTGCTCACCGTAGCAGGATTTGATAAAAGATTCTTTTAAACACGTTAACTCTCTCTCTCTCTCTCTCTCTCTCTCTCTCTCTCTCTCTCTCTCTCTCTCTCTCTCTCTCTCTCTCTCTATATATATATATATATATATATATACAGTATATATTTCGCTATTCGTCTCTATCTTGAGATTTTAATTCAATACTTCCCCATTCATCATCTCAGACTTCATGCTTCATAGTCCTCAGTTGAGTAGGCCTGGGTCTTCCGACTCTCCTAGTACCTTGAAGAGCCAAGTTACACACACACATATTATATATATATATATATATATATATATATATATATATATATATATATATATATATATATATATATATAACAGAATGGTTGAGTACGCTATTAATGTTTACTTTTATTTCTATTCGCGCCAAGGTTAGAATCCTTGGCCGGGTTTAAGCACATATAAAAGGAATTTATGATTCTGTAATGACGTGGCAGAGCGAATTTAAAATTAAAATGTATTCGTGGCTTACACACGCACACAAACATATATATATGTATATATATATATATATATATATATATATATATATATATATATATATATATATATATATATAGATATATATATATATATATATATATATATATATATATATATATATACATATATATAAACAATTCATGTTACAAGGAGCACCTGCAAGGAACATGCCAAATCTCGTTGTCACATTTGTACTTTTAACTCTTAAATCATAGATGTGGCTCTTCCAAAACATTAGCTGTTTCATACCTATAGAAGTCTCTCATTACCATCACATCATATTCCACACGTGTGAGCCACATCTCGTAACGCATTCTTGCGTTCCTAAATTTGGTAGTCCCTTTTTCCTGTCTCTTTCATCCCGTCTATCTAATGTTTTAAGGTATTCAACTCTCTTCATAAATGGTGTCATTCTTTCCACACAACTGGAATAAAGTCTATCCAAGAGAAATTAAGGTAAACAAGCACTATAATAGTATATATTTGAAGGTTTAACTCGACTATTTACTGTATTTGTTTCATACATATATATATATATATATATATATATATATATATATATATATATATATATATATATATATATATATATATATATATATATGTGTGTGTGTGTGTGTGTATTCAAATAAGCCATATATTTTTGATACATTAATGTCTGGATTCTCTTAACGACTTCGGGATGAGAGCCCCAGGCGAAATCACCCAAAGACAAGAGCTTGTGACCGGCCGGGAGTCGAATCCTGGTCCGGCAAATTTGTATAGACAGTGACTATATATATATATATATATATATATATATATATATATATATATATACCGATTATATATATATATATATATATATATATATATATATATATATTCCGATTATATATATATATATATTCCGATTATATATATAAATATATATATATTGTGAGTATACGCATGACGCAGACCTATGTAAATTACTTAAGACTACAATGTGTCACATGCGCATCTTATTTAAACTCAATATTAAATACAATGTCGAAGATCTAGTATTACAACTAAGAAAATTAATGTAGTGTATCTTTATAAGAAATACCAACCATGCCATCATTACATAAACAAGATCATCTAAAGAGAACTATTATTGCGTGACATTGCACTGGCGTATGAGACAGCCCTATCAAGAAAGACTCATGTCATTTAATCAATACCAGATAGATGACTGATCTAACAAAATTCTTCTTTACCTATACAATTCTGTTCTTTGAATAACACCAAAAAATAAGAATTTTAGCATGAATTGCAGGCGAAGGAGATGAAGGAATTGGTATGGGGATGGAGGAGTACATCAATGGGGAAGAGAGGGGGGATGTAGTTAGGGTTCGGAGGAAAGGGTGAAGGAATGGGAGGGGGGATTGGTGGGGAGAAGAAGACTGGAGATGCAGACGGTTCTTTACTAAACGTAGCATTGAAGTTTGACAATGTTACGGTATTGAGTAGAGTCTTCTGTGTCTCTCTATATATATGTGTGTGCGAGTCTTCGAGTGATGAACTTAAGGGGAATGACACAACCAACCACAACACTGAATTTCTCTCCTCCTTCTCCTTCTCCTTCTATCTCCTCCATTTCGCACACCACTGATGCTGATGCCGTTGCAAAGGCTCCTTCACCGTCATTATTCACTTGATCTTATCATTACCCTCATCACCATTTTTGCTTTCATTATATCTTTACTTCTAGTTTAGTAGTATTTCAATGGAACATCAAATATTTTATTTCCTATACAATGAAAAATAAATGTTTTGTTTATTTATGAAACCACGCAATTTCCGAATAAAAAAATATCTCTTACCCTGTGTATGTATGCATGTAAGTAAATATATCAAGTGTGTGTGTATGTATGTATGTATGTATGTATGTATACACACATGAGCCCACACGCACATGTTAATTTGAAAAAAAAAAAATGTATTACGTCGCGTACAAAGACCCCAATTATGCATACGGACATCAACTAAGGGGGAAATCTTATGGGGAGGGGATCAAACCTTTTCCCCATTTAAGTTTCCTTCCCTCAAAAAGGTACAGTGATATACATATATACATATATATATATATATATATATATATATATATATATATATATATATATATAAATATATATATATATATATATATATATATATATATATATATAAATATATATATATATATATATATATATATACACATATATATATACATACATACATACATACATATATATATATATATATATATATATATATATATATATATATATATATATATATATATATAAATATTACTCTAAATGACTGTCATACCATTAATGGTTTCTAACAGACATCAGACAACTACATCGCCTTCCCGTAATTTTATTAGGCTGACAATTTGTTTTCATTACAAATATTTTCTTAGCAGAGAGGCTTCTGAATAAAACCGATAGTAACATTCAAGTAACATCAAAGTCTTCCCGTTTCGTATAAGGTATTGCTAACATGTTAACACTATCCACAATGTGATTTCCACCTCCAAACTGGCCAATTATCTTTTGATCCTCGATGATGAACAAGATTAAAATGATCGTCTCATGGTCAGTCCCTAACAGTTTAATCCCTCTACACACAATTATCATAATTGCCGGGGAGAAGGAAAAAAAAAACCTATTTAACAGAACCCTTCTGTTAGAGAGAAGGAAACGTTCAATAAAAACGACTCCTTCCCATACACTTCCATTAATGCCTTGACTAATAATACATTTCCCGAAAATCTCCTCCCAATAAAACGATGGCATACATTCTGCCTCGAATAAAGAGTTGGCCCTTCAATCAAGCTCTTGAATTTCCGATAGCCAACTGTTGTAATCAAAGTTTTAAGTATCCCTTCAGATGATTTATGACTCATTATTACGAACCAACCTTCACTCTGCCTTCCCTCCACCCCACTGAAGAGGCCACAGGTCCCTATACCACCGGCAGATACGTCTGGGTTTGGTTATCTTACTACGTTGCCCCTGGCAATGTATTTCATCTCGCTACGTCAAACCTTTAGTAAATATTTCCGATTATAATGAAATCTTGTAAATATGCGTAGGGAGTCTTCTCACACAACGATGCTTCGAGACAACATAATACGAGTGATTGAAAGAGATGACCAATGTAGGGCGCAAGAATGTATGATTCACTCCACAGGAAAGAGGGGGAGAGAGAAAGAGTGAATTTTTGGCCTGATTTTGAATTCAAAAGTATATTCATCACAGAGATAGGGCCAAAATAGTCTCAAACAAATGTAAAAGCATGAATATATATAAATATTATACAGTACTTCAAAACTCAAATCAAAATACTTACTAAAATATTAATGCTAAACTTTAATAGGAAAGAAAATTTAATGATAGCATAAAAATATAAAAAAGAATCAGTATTCATATAAGAAATTTTCTTTTAAAAACTTATACTATATACGAGATAAAGGTTTGAACGAACGAATTAAGGAGGGAAAAAAAAACTATATGGTGAAAGCTCGGTACTGATTTTTTTTTCTTACCCTTCTGGGTATATGAAAAACCAAAACAAAGACGTGCCTTCTGCCCCTACAACAAAAAAGAAAAACTACAGCAAATTAAGCAGAGCTGAAGAAGGGTGCTCCCCGAATACCATTGTTCGAGGCTTTAGACCACCATAGGCTATTGGAAGTCACCGTCAGCACCTGTTCGGCGGAAAGCAAATGACTTGGTAAAAAAAAGAAAAAAAATATTATGGATAAAATGTGTAATAGCTTTAGTTCCGTCTTCCCAAGTGAAACTTGTTCATGTTTTAGCAAAATTGAAATTCCAACTCGACTAAAAGTGATTTTCGTCATAAGAATACTCTTTTCAAACAGCGAAGCTAGTTTTTTCTCTCATAATTTTATCGTAAAATCTAACATCATTGCTTTTAACACGATTTCTAACTTTCCATGAAACAGGATCGACACCACGCCATTATTTGCATGTTCAAGGTGAAACCAAAAAATCTAGGAGCATAATTAAAAAGGAGTTAATTTTCAAGTTATTTACTTGACCGTTTCCAAGAATGAAGAAAAATAATCTTTACTCGGAAAAGTTAGCGCAATGTAATTGGACATTTTCGCTGTACACATACAATAGAAAATAAAACATCCTATAATTTAAGATGCCAATGTGTTAAATTCTTGCCGCTTCGTTCTCATTACAGCACCCTTGAAATCAAACTAATGGTCATTACTACTCACCATCCCAAATCATTAAAGACAATTTCATTGAGAAAATTATCTCTTAAGTAAAGATATCAAAATTATTCACACATAAAAAATCATGAAAAATTTCTGGGAGTTGCCAAAGTCCTCAATACTAGTACGAGTTAAAATATTTTGTTCTAGTAACAAATAGCGTTATTTCCTTCCCCAATTCAAGTGACTTGCAAGGTACTTTAATGCTGGACTAGAAATTGAGTGTATTAATTATACTGTTAAGATATAAAAGCGACTTCCGTTTCAGAGTGAGGGGGGGGGGACTGGTGGGGGACCCGATTGCCTTCCTGGAAGAGAGAGAGGGGATCGTCAAACGAAGTGACGCGAAGTGTGCCAGTAATGAGTGGGACTTTTTGGAAGTGAAACAGTAGAAGTTACAGCAGCAGGTGGTGGTAAGTGTGGTGTGTGAGGTCAGGTCGGGGAAAGTGGAGGAGTACGAGGCCGATGGCGACCACGACCACGCCAAATTCCACCTCCACCTCCTCCTCATCTGACCCTGCCTTAGGCAATCTACACACACGCACACATACAAACACACATATACACTACTAACAAAAGTAGCCTGTAACCTCTTTCTCTTTTTAACCACTATAGGTACCACTTTTTCTCATTATCCGGAAAATTTACTAGCTAGAGAAAAGTATGACCCTAAATTATTTCACATACTGTATCTATTTCATGGCCTTAGCTTTAATATGTATCAAGTCCGCATCATTTAATAATTTCTAGACTTTTAAGTCCTATGGGAGCAGAGTCAAATCTCAACTAATTAATGGCTTTGGATATATATATATATATATATATATATATATATATATATATATATATATATATATATATATATATATATATATATATATATATATATATATATATATATATATATATATATATATATATATATATATATATACAGTATATATATATATATATATATATATATATATATATATATATATATATATATATATATATATATATATATATATATAAGCAAATACAGCCGGTTTTGGTCCACTGCATAAACATATGCGTGAAAGTGTGAACAAATGAATAAAATTAGAGCATAATGCTACCTTAATACCTAGATTAACAATGAGAACAACCACATATCATTGAAAATTGCTAACTTCTGCTCCAAATAAAATAAACCTATTCAATTGGGGCAGCACTTTCACATATGCAAATATCTACCAAAGAATACACTTTATCAAAAACTAATTCGTGACTGGTTCTAACCATCCACTAAAACAACACACCCAACCCTCCTTTCACTCCAACTCGTAAATATCTGCACTTTATTTGAGAGAGAGAGAGAGAGAGAGAGAGAGAGAGAGAGAGAGAGAGAGAGAGAGAGAGAGAGAGAGAGAGAGAGAGAGAGAGAGAGAGAGAGAATATCCTCATAGAACTTTCAGCGGAGAAATACCAGCGTTTATCCCTTAACTAATTAAAGCAAAACAATCCTTTAAATATATTAATTTTTTTTCCTTTAAAAATGTATAAAAATATATATCAATACAAGATATTGTGTCATATAGCCAAATTAGGTCTTACTCATGCTAACAAGTTGTAAGTTTATTTCTTTTAATAACATAAAAGCAGTATTAAAGATTTAAAACCAGCCTTAGGGTTTAATATTACAGAAGGATATATATATATATATATATATATATATATATATATATATATATATATATATATATATATATATATATTATATATATATATATATATATATATATATATATATATATATATATATGTTGTCTGTTCTAAAGAACACTTTACGATTCTGAAAACAAAGGTCTAATTCTGTTTAGTTTATAACTAGTTTCTCTCCATATCATTCAATTATGTAAAACTTCATATGAATCAAGATTGAGTAAAGCCACAAATGTAACATCAAATACTGTTTTTCCTTTGTACATTTATCATAATACGGTATTTTATACAGTAATTTTCACTATATTTGGTATTCTAAATACTGGTTCATGTGGATCCTTTCCTTCACCAGAAAAAAGGTAAAAACTTTATAAAAGTTTCCTGTAGGACATTTTAAAAAGACAATCTAAAGTATTTGAGTTTTTCACAAGTTCCTGATCTATGTGGCATTTTGCTATTTTTTTTCTATTTTTTTTATTTGTAAACACACCAGAAATTTTCCCACGTGTGATTTTCCCTTCAAAAAAAAAAAAAAAAAAAAACACCTGATGATAATTTGGTATACAAGTGGTCGGTAAAAGCTCCTCTTCAAGTTTTTTAAAATGTTGAAACAATGTAGTCTATATACCGCTTCTTCAAGATACCTACGAAGTTATTATCTACCAATTATTCAACTATTCATATAATTCATCTTGTGATATATACAGTATATGCTTGAGGGTACACTAGGGCACACTGTTCTATCTCATTTATCTTCATGTTTTGTTTAAGATTTATAGTTTATATAGGAAATATCTATTTTAATGTTACTGTTCTTAAAATAAATTTTATTTTATTTTTCCTTCTTTCCTCACTGGGCTATTTTCCCTGTTGGGGCCCCTGGGCTTATAGCATCCTGCTTTTCCAACTAGGGTTGTAGTTTAGTAAGTAATAATAATAATATAAATATATATATATATATATATATATATATATATATATATATATATATATATATATATATATAGAGAGAGAGAGAGAGAGAGAGAGAGAGAGAGAGAGAGAGAGAGAGATTTTGTCTAAAAACTAACTCTAATCCTGAAAGAACACTTGGCCATAATCACCAGGTGTACCCCGAAGCATATGTACAAAGACAAAAAGGACTATACTAGTATATAAAAAGTGGAACATTCGTACAACGCTAAAGAGCACAACGCAAGAGTCTGCGTTCAATACCAACGCAATGTATCGACCCTAAAATACAATTTTTTGCTCTGTAATTTCATGTATAGATATGGTACAGCTTAGCTTAATTTGTACTTGTAGCTATGAAACTTAAAGGTTAAGGGTCGCACGGGACAGTGACGATAACCTAGATAGCAGGACAATGCCCTAGAGACTGATCATATAAACATGATCAGTGCACAATGGCCCTCTGCACCCAAACTAGGACCAGGAAGGCCCAAGGCAATGGCTGCTGATGACTCACACCCGCTTCCTTGGCTCAAAAGGATGGTGAGGTTGCAGACACTGCCAGCCATTGTCGAGCTTGAGCGGAACTCGAACCCCAGTCCAGCGATCACCAGGCAAGGACGTTTGTAAGATGTCTATAAAATATTTCACGTACTATCTTGTAAATGCAATACATCATTATCTACAATGAAACTAATAAACGGGAAAAATTAAAATTCACCGCTATTTCTAATACTGATTATCATAAACAAGTTTTAATCATTACCAATTAAGAGTATAAAACCCATTAAAATTAATAGTTAATGTTGACTCCTATATACAAAAGCTCACGTAATAGATGGAAAAAAAATATATACAGACAAAGAGCTAAAAGTAAGATGCTGCAGCAGAGTGTTATTGTTTTTCTTTAACTTTAAGCCATTAACATCCTTTGCGGGTTTTGTTTACCCCTCCTTGGTGGGGAGTTGAAGGGAAGGGGAAATGGAAAAAGTCTATAGGAGGGGTTATTGGTCCTTCTCCTTCGTCTCCACTCCTCCCCCCATCTCCTCCTTCGTTGCCATTCTTAAGAAGAGCAACTTCCTGAGCGTGGACACTCATCTGTGACTGGTTTCATAGTGTATTCTCACGCTCGCTTCAGAGGGATCTTTGTCAAGAAGTCTTACTTGTTGGTATTGTTTTTATTCACACAACTTCACGGTCACTCCTGCGTGCGTGTGAAGATTTAAAAAAGAACACATAAACCAATTAACAATCTCATGCCTCCTGACAACAACAACTGACAAGAGTCGGTTTGCTCTGCTCGGTGCTCAAGATGGAGTGGGTGGGCTATGATTTGCTCAAAGTTTAATATGATCCCACTAAGGAAGAGGGGTCATTACTCTCATCTTTCTTCTTTTAACGTAACTGAGTGTCAACAAAAGCACAATTGCTCTGTCGTGCATACGCACATACCTTAACGTGGTGAAAGCTATACTAGTCAGGGCCACACATACTAGGTTGGTTTTCTGTGAGCGATCAGACTAAAGCCTTCCACCATCACCCATCTGCAGTGGCCAGCGTGGTGATGAAAATAGCCAAACACCAGACATGACAAAGTAAATGTCCAAGGCCTTTGTCCAGTAGTGGACTAAAACAACTTCACTTGTTATATATATATATATATATATATATATATATATATATATATATATATATATATATATATATGTATATATACATATATATATACACACATATAAAACTGAAAACAGTTATACCCCATACACATAAGAGGATAGACATTTAAACATAATGCGCTTAAGAGGGATAAAAAGGATAGCTCCAGCGCTTAAAATGACCCATACTTACGCAAGAACCCTCTTTTTCTTTACATAAAAGGGTACAAGCACATAAGAGACTAACATACCCAGTAGGTAAGATATGGATTCATCAGCAGTCAAAAATCACCTAGCCACCGCATCTAAAGTGAAGCCCGTTCACTTAATTTACGCTTGATGTATTTTATGATTGATTGACTATCATTAACCGTCATCTACAGTGATGTTCTTCAATGACCTGTCATTTACGGCAAAAACTGTTTTTTTTTTAATCATTATGTTAGTCAATCCCAGATCATTACTAGCGGGCTTCATTATCGGAATGAATAATTGTTTTTTTTTTTCTCAGTATGTGACAAAATTGGGTTTTTTTTTCGTCGCAAACACTATATGATAAACTGACCAACAAATTCCTAAGATTTTACTAGTACACGAGGAGGAAATTATAAATGCTAATGGATTTGTCTCTAAACGAAAATTATATCAGGAGTGGGCACAGATTGAAAATTTTTTTTCACCGAGCGTCATATCAGATTTTAATGTAATAAATCTCAGTTAACATTTTGGTGTGAAACAGGAACAGAAAATGCTATTCTGTATACAAGATACCATATTCACTTTTTCATTCACGACCTTTCCCCTTCATACATGAAATTTGTCGTTATGGAAAGCAGCTCTTCTAGGAGAAGGACACTCCAAAATCAAACCATTGTTCTCTAGTCTTGGGTAGTGCCATAGCCTCTGTACCATGGTTTTCCACTGTCTTGAGTTAGAGATCTCTTGCTTGAGGGTACACTCAGGCAGACTATTATATCTAATTTCTCTTCCTATTGTTTTGTTAAACTTTTTATAGTTTATACGGGAAATATTTATTTTAATGTTGTTACTCTTCTTAAAATATTTTATTTTTTCTTATTTCCTTTCCTCACTGGGCTATTTTCCCTGTGTTACTTTACGAAGGATTAAAGCTTCAATCAACATTTCCCGTAGTTTTGGTCTGTAGAGATACAAAATCATACATTCTCCTGGCATACTGTATTTCTGCTCATTTTAGTGTTTTGCAGGATATGTTAACCAGCCACTCCAAAGTACAATGAAGATATCCAAGAGCACCGTAACAGGGCACTTGGCTGTTGCAGCCACAGTAATAAGGAGGCTAAAACGATCTTACGACTGAGCTGCAGTATACGAGACCCACACATAGGATCACTCATGAATATCTTAATTTTCTCGTTAACACAACCACACGCGTTGCATTTATATATATATATATATATATATATATATATATATATATATATATATATATATATATATATATATATATATATATATATATATATATATATCAAATTCTTAGTGATTTGTATTTTTCCTAGCATACTTACCACGGACTGCTCTTTCAGGAGTTACTCTTTAGTTTAAACTTGCGACCAGAAAATTTTTCCCCCAACCAGGACTCCATTCCAGGCGAGAAACATAAGGCCTCAGGTCGGTAATATGCCCCACAGTATGTTCCCTGCGCCCTTCCACTGTTTTTGACCCTCAATGCACCAAGAAGAACGCCGTGTCAGGCCTGATAAGGACAGGCAAAGGTCGCCATTCGTACTCGAACCAGGTGCCACCGTTGTCCCAGTGCCAGCTACTTCCGAGAACTAGCGGGGTAGGTAGAGTGGGACATAACTTCGAGAGTAGTCCGTGGTAAGTATGCTAGGAAAAAAACAAATTACTAAGAATTTGATATTTGTTCTGATGCATTGTAACCACGGACTACTCTCTTAGGAGACTTAGGAGGTGGGAACTGAAACGAGGAAGGGGCAGAAGACAAGGTGATATGGAAGGCCTGTTGGGGAAAAAACTTCAAGAAACCTGCAATAACACTCATCCAAGTTGGGGGACATCCATCGACGTAGAACTGTCATACGTGCCATGTAGCTGGAGAGGGGGCTATGGAACTCGCCACGTCTCCCACCTTGGACGTTAACACTGTGTGCAAGTCGTGGCATTAAATCCCGTTGTGCCACCACGATGGGGCCGAGTCTGTACTCATCGCGAGACACTAAGGAGCAGTCTTTCAGGTAATGGGAAGTGGTGTTCTGTCCTTCCACACACCTACTTTAAGAACTTGTGCCACTGACATATTCTTAGAAAAGGCCATCGATGTACTGATGGACCTGATATCATGGGGGCCTGGCAGACGAGTGTGCCGGCTTGCCCTTCGCTACATACGCCCTACGAATTACCTCCCTGAGCCAGTAGGAAATCGTGTTCTTCGAAATCGCCTTCCTCACTTTGCCCGTGGAGACAAACAGGTGTTTCATGGCGGGCCTTAAGCGGGACGTCGATGCCAGGTACTTTCGGAGAGCCCTAACCGGACACAGCAGAAGATCCTCCGAGTCATCTGATGGCTGGGATCACCACCTCAGACAACCTTGGATCTGAGACCGCTGGGTTCTGGGTCTTGGCTACGGAGGAGAGCACAAAGGTTAGGATTGCCTCCTTCCAGCCGATGGAGTGACTAACGTTGGCTGCCAGCCCTTGCAATTCACCCACCCTTTTGGAAGAGGCCAGGGCGAGGAGGAACACAGTCTTCAGGGTTAATTCTCTGTCCAGGGCCTGCTGCAAGGGCTCGAACGGTAGTTTCTTAAGGGAGTCTAAGACCAAGAGGACATCCCACTCCGGAGCCATCAAGGAGTGAGGAGGGCAGGACTGCTCAAAACTCTTGATAAGCATGGACAGTTTCCTGGAACCATCAAGATCTATTCCTTTCAACCACGCGATCTGTCCCAAGGCAGCTCTGACCCCTTTGATGGATGGCACCGACATGTTCCTATCTAGGCGTAGGTGAACCAAGTAATCTGCTATTGTCGGGATGGAGGCTCCTATGGGCTTACGGTCGTTCTTCCGGCACCACTTGTAGAACCCTAGCCACTTAGCTTGGTATATGGCCCTCGAGGAGGAGCGGAGGCAGCCCGTCATCTGGGAGGCCGCCCTTGGGGAGAATCCTTCCCTCATCAGGAGGTGCTCGATAACCTCCACACGTGAAGGGATAGGTTTCCGAGCCCCTCGTGAAACTTCAGAAAGTGAGGCTGCCTGAGAAGATCTCCACTAATGGGAAGAGGCCACGGCTGGGCCACTGCTAGATCTCGTAGGTCGGGGAACCACTCCTTTTCTGGACACCAGGGGGAAGATTAGAGTCAGCTGAGCCCCTTTGGAAGTCCTTAGTCTGTTTAGGGTCTGCCGCAGGAGCCCGAACGGAGGGAATGCGTAGGCATCCAGGCTGTCCCACAGATGTTGAAAGGTGTCTTCCATGATTGCTGCTGGATCCGGGACTGGGGAGCAAAACACTGATAGTTTGGCGTTCAGCCTGGTTGCAAAGAAGTCCAGGGAGGGAGACCCCCACTTTGCTACTTCTGGATGAAGGGACCACTCGGTGCCTAGGACTTGGCCTCTCCTGCTCAAGCCGTCTGCCACCACGTTTCTTTTTCCCGGAATGAATCTCGCCGTCAGGGTAGTCCCATTTCCCTCGGCCCAGGTTAGAATCTCCTCTGTCAGATCCTGTAGAAGACGGGACCTCAGACTGCCATGCTTCTTGATATAGGCGACCACTGTGGAGTTGTCCGACATTAGAGAGATTTTTCTGCCGCTGACTTCATCCGCCAAGGACAGTAGGGCATCTGCGCTGTCAAAAGTTCTAGCTCGTTTATGTGGAGGGTCTTCTCCTCCTCACTCCACAGACCCCATACTGAGTTGTCCTGCAGGTGGGTTCCCCAGCCCTCCTGAGACACGTCCGTGAATAGTAGTACCTCCGGAGGAGAGTCCAGGAGGGATACCCCCGCCAGTGTAATCTTCTTGTCCAGCCACCACTGGAGAGCTTCACTGGATGCCTGCGATAGGGAGAGCTCCTTTGGACGATCTCTGGTCTGAGGAGCTAACAGTCTTTTCATGTCCCACTGAATTGGACATAGTCGTATCCTGCCCAGAGGGACCAACTTTTCCAAGGACACCAGGTGACCCACAAGCCTCTGCCACTGACGAATGCTGGCCGTTTCCCCCTGAGGAACGGTTGACTGATTTCTTCCAAGCATTCAAGCCTCTCTGATGTAGGGAAGGCCTTGGCTTGGACCGAACATAAATCCATTCCCAGGTACACTGTCCTCGTGGAGGGAGATAGTTGGGATTTCTCCCAGTTCACGACAATCCCCAACTCGTTGCATAATTCCACCAACTTGTCCCTCTGCTTGATGAGGTCGCCCTTCTATCCCGAGAGAAGAAGCCAGTCATCTAGGTACCTCAAGAGCCTGATACCCCTCTCGTGGGTCCAACGCGACACCAGGGTAAAGACTTTCGTGAACAATTGGGGGGGGGGGCTGTGGAGAGACCGAAGCAGAGGGTGCAGAACTGGAAGACCTCTTCTCCCCACTTTAACTTAAGGAACTTCCTGCTGGATTGTGTACTGGGATTTGGAAATAAGCGTCCTTTAGGTCTATGGACAACATGAAGTCGCCCTGCCTGATAGCAGCCAGGACAGTGCGAGGGGTTTCCATCTTGAAAGGCGTCTTCCTGATGAATTTGTTGAGGGAGGAAAGGTCTATCACCGGTCTCCAACCTCCTGTGGCTTTCTCCACCAGAAAGAGCCGACTGAAGAACCCCAACTCTTGTAGGGGTGCTCGTTGGACAGCGCCTTTCTGTAGTAACCCGCAGATCTCCTCTCCTAAGGCCAATCTCCTGGCCTTGACCTTGGGGGTAGTAGTCTGGGCTTGTACGCCCGTTATTAACGGGGGTAGTAGTCTGGGCTTGTGCGCCCGCTATTAACGGGGGTAGGTCGTCCTCGAAGGGTAATCTGTACCCATCGCGAAGGACTTGAATAGTCCATAGGTCAGCGCCCTGGCCAGCCCATGCTTCCCACCGATAATTGAGGCATTCCCCCACTGAAGGGAGCATGGAAGAGGGGGGCCTCTCTTCCTACTTCCTCCTAGGGAACTTGTTGCTGCGTGGTCGTCGGTTCTGTCCGAACCCCTGCCGACCATTAGGAGGGGCGCTTCTGCCTGGGGCGGAGGAGGGCTGCGGGTGTCTGGACCAGCCTGGAGTGGCGGGAGCCTGTGGAGAGGGAGGCGGAGGCCTGTTAACTGCTGTAGGAGGCCTTGGTCGTCTGGGAGCCTCCCTATTCCCATGATTATGATGTCTGGAAGAGGAGCTGGAGGCCCTGTGGAGAACGGCATCTCTGTTATCCCTCCTCCACTTATCGAGGGCTTCTTCAATTAACCTGTCATCAAACAGTGCCTCGTTTGACAACGGCGAGTTTCGTAGGTTCCTTATTTCCCTCGAGGGAAGCCTCCTCGGCATCCTGTGAAGAACTGTGTCCCTCCTACGAAGGACGATGTTGGAAGCGGCTACCAGGGACTGTTCTGCTAGGAAGGAGATGGCCCTCCCTCCTGACACTGCAAGTTCCATAAACTGTTCCTTGGCCTGGTCTGACCAACCTGGCTGTTGCAGAGCCAAGGAACCCATGGCGTTGGACATCCAACCACGAGGAGACAGAAAATGAAGACCACAGTGCTGACTCGAGGACGATGATCTCCTGAAAAGAAAAGGCTACCAAACCCCTGGTAACCTTATCCTCCGATAATCCTGGGGACAGGGATGCCAAGTTCCCCTCTACGGGTCAGGCCGTCTGTGGGAAATCCTCTGGGGCGTAAAATCTTCGATGCCTTACCCTCGGGTAAGGCAACAACTTCATTGACCCCGAGGCCTTCAGAGAATTCTTGGGGTCGACGACGGCCGCACTAATCTTCCACAA
Organism: Palaemon carinicauda; assembly: GCF_036898095.1. Lineage (NCBI taxonomy): Eukaryota > Metazoa > Arthropoda > Malacostraca > Decapoda > Palaemonidae > Palaemon > Palaemon carinicauda. The sequence continues at coordinate 58,046,850 of NC_090757.1, read as the reverse complement.
CTTTCTGCCCAGAGATGGGGCCAAGGGGAGAGACATAGGGGGACGAATTTCTCGAAAGATGCCAAACTGCTCCTCCAACAAAGAAACTTCCCCTGGAGGAACAACAGGGGCTGGATCCGGCAGGTTATTGAGGTGCCTCATGAGCGCCAACACCCTGGAGAAGGAGGAGGAGTCTTCCACCGAAGGGTCCTCTTCTGCCAGACCCTCCGATGACTGGTGGGCATCGTCTCCGAAGAGTC
>NC_090757.1:58036611-58041611 GCF_036898095.1 Palaemon carinicauda | reverse complement strand
CTTTTGTTGCGTACGTATGAATATATAATTACTATCAAAACTAACGTTCATAAAAAAATTAAAATGTACATTACATTTAGAATGACCTAACGCTATCGGATAACACTTTTAATCACATGTATACCTTAAATTACACATCTAAAGTATGAGTTAAGCACATTAGTATTATTAATGACCAAGGGTATATGAATAGAATTCATCTTCTGCACAAGCGTGTCCCCCTAATTGACTGAACATCATTATTTCTTCATTTTATGACACCAGGTAAGCAGAGCCACACAGGGCGAGAACGAGAAGTTTTCTCAAAACATATTAAGAGCATTAAACATTAAAAGGGTAAAACCACATTCAGGGAGGAATAAACAAAACGTAGCTTACAAACAAGAATACTCCCACCTTAAATTCAATGGTTCATACTACAAACAAATGCATTCATAAGAAGAGGAAGAGACCCACGACACAACATCTCAACAATCTCATGCAATGTCGCCTCTGAATCAATGCAGGTTCATTTCCATCCTACCAACTACTTCTAAGACAACAAAACATGCACCATCACCATTTTCAGTTTCATATTTTTTGGCGGATTTGGATATGTCATTTCGCCATGCACCGCAGGATAAAAAAAAAAGGGAACGACGTTTCCATAAGACTAACCTTTATCATCCGATATTGCATGCACCTACTGTACACCTTCACCTTTTGAACTACTGCCTTCACCGTCGGCATTAACCATATCGAGACCAAATACACCCGTCTACTACATGAAGTTAGAATCTTCAATGTAGGTTGTATGAGAGCGAGATAATACACCAACTATTACTCTACGTGACGAGCAGATTCTTCAATACAGGTAGGGCTGAGATACATACAGGGAACACACCCATTTGCATAATTTTCTATGTGAGTTATGAGAGGGAAAGATAGACAGAGTCAAGGAATATAATATTGGTAGAATCCTACATACAGGGAGAAAGAGAAAGGCTACACCTATGTATTAAATTGGTAAAATCTCGATGAAGGCAGAAAAAGTGAGCAGACGGTCTATCCATTGGGAATTTTCCACTAATATTTTCGAAAGATTTTATCTTTATGGAATCCTTCCATTTAATAATTTAATAAATGAATATGAAATTTGAGTGCATTAATGGTTAATACCAAATAAAAAAAGATTACTGCTGCGGCATGAATTTAATTCTACCGAGAATTTAGGGAAAACTTATCATTAAAATTTATCATTGTGCATAAGGTGACTTGCGCAAAAAAAAAAATAAAAAACACCCACATAGATGAGACCTCTAATAAAGTCGGTAAAAATAAAAATATCTAGTTTATAAATCAAATATATTTCCAGAATGCCTTCCATAATTGATTCTAAAAGAATATCTAACTCCATTTACAAAAATATACATCGTTTCATACAAATACAAAATGTACAAAAAATTAATGTTCTACTTGACGCGTTATCAAACCCCGACAACCCTTACATTTAATAAAAATCTCAGGTCATGAAACAATTACAAAAACGAGCTTGAAAATTCAAAATAAAACTCTTCATCTCTATATCAACGGAAGTCCATATATATGGTACGCAGGTTTTCTTTAATCTCATGACGAAGCTGGGTTCCACACTACTTAGCCCAGTCTACAAGACTAACAAATCCTCCTTCAAGGATATTTTATCAATGAAATGATAATAAACAAAATATAATATATTCTATCGTGCATTAGGAAACACCAATAACAGCTATACACATTCATCAACAAAGTCATGCAAACAAAAACTCAAATAAATAGACAATGGGAATCACAAAACACACAAACCCCAAAGACATTTTTTTCCCAAAAGCGATCTTAAGAAATGCATAGACACAGAAGAGCGCCCCCCTCCCCCTTTTGTGGATTATAACATCCAGGAATTGGACTAGACAGTACTGAGAAATGGATCATAAGATCTGGGTCCAGGAATTGGGATAGGTGAGAAATGGATCATAAGATTAGGGGGGGGGGAGGAATGGCTTATAGAAGGAGTGGGGAGACCTTAAATTACAGGTAAATCAACATAAAGAGAAGAACACACCTGCGTTCGACCTCGCAGTGGTTCTCCCTGGTGGGGAAGAGACAAAAAAACAAACACAACATTACTATTATACAGTGATTTTTAATCTCCCCTTAAATTTATCACCAAATTTATCATTACAAAATAATAAAAAGAATAGTAATATTCAACCAAATTGAAAAAAAAAGCCTACAGTTATTGATCAATGATAAGGTCATGTCTAAAGTTTGTTTGCCTTGAGGCTTTAAAACAAGATTCACTCAATGTCCAACTCTGGACAGTTTAGAACAAGTTTTTCACTTCATAAATAATATCATACCAAGACAAATGTCGGTACCCTGTGCTTTCATCATTCCACATATTTTATGAATCAAACGTTGCTTAATCTAAAAAAGAACAGAAGGAAAATGTTCTAGAAAAAAAAATATGTAGACAATTCTCAAATTAAAAAAAAAAAAAAAAAAAAAAAACACAGAAAAGAAAATCTGGAGTAGAAAGTTGCCTTGTCTTTCAATAATCCTTTCTTATTTTCCTTCAATGACAAGTTCCAACAACAAATCTCAATAAAAATAGCCCCTACTCTTTAATCGACGTGAGCAAAAACAAATTGTAATCATTCTTCAATTCATTCAAAACTCGCGACTCCACAATACTTCTAAGGATTCAACACTTCTCAAGAAATTGCATTACATATTTAATAATTATCAACATTATCAGTTTAATACGACTTAACTAGAACGTGCAATTTTCAACGTGTAATAATACTCTGTATGGCGCAGTGGACAGTAATCCGTTGATCAACAACAATACATTCACCATTTACAGACTAAACAGATATGTATGTGCCCCTTTGAAAGTTAAGCAACACAAAATGAGCACAAAAAGTACGCTACGTTTGTGGTAATTTTTCCGTAAGTAGCAAATACTTCAACTCAAAATAAGCATGCACGCAATGTCTCCGCAACTTAAGTGTCGAAATTGCTTCCCAAACACAATACCAAGGACCAGTCCTTTCAATTTTGTGCAGTTATTGTACACACCAATTATAGATTGTATTAAAGTATTAGTCGCAATCTCTCACGAAATGGATGGACGGATTCAAAGAATTTGTAATAGAAAATTCGATGGTCACGTCACTTTCAAAATACAACATAAATTTGTATTCGTATTTCTACCTTTAAACCAGTTAACCACTTTTCTTATTACTTTATGGCAAGATATTAAAACCGCCTTTTACGATATCAAACTTAGGGAGCTAAATAAAATTAAAAAACTATAATTACTAGACATTAAATAACATAAATTAAATGAAAGTCACCATAAATCTATACTTATTCATACAATTTTAAAAAGAAAACAAATCCACTCACAATTCGAGGACATAATTGTTAATGAGATATTCATGAAAAGAGGGAGAGAGAAAAAAAAACCATCACGATCGATCACTTACGCAAAATTACGCTCTACGTGATGAGGTGCTTCAAGGGTGAATCTTTTAGAGAGAAGTCCTACAATTTTCTTTTCATAAAGGAAAATCGCAGGGTACGAATTTAATTAGAATGTACTGTATTATGAAATTATTATTCATTGACAACTATGCCTTGAACAACATTTATTCCAATTACATTGTTAGTGACAGATGACATAAAGGACTGTCACATCAAAATAAGTTTACACAAACGTAAGATATTTACAAGAAAATTATATACAATATATATATATATATATATATATATATATATATATATATACATATATATACACATGTATATATATATATATATATATATATATATATATATATATATATATATTGCAATATAGTCCGCTAAACATTTGGAAATATGCACTACCGATTCTCATAAAACACTTCGCAAATGAACAGTACATCGTATGTTATTCAACATAAAAATACATACAAGCTAACGAACGAGTCTGTTTGTACACTATAAAAAACTTCACCTCCCATTAAAACAACGTTGAAATAACAAGCTGGTAAAGATTAAAACCTTGCTTCTGCGGGTCATGTCATATATCTCATAAACTTACAAAAGATAAAATTGATGAAGAAAATGTATTTGTATTCACGTAAAGGACCATCCTTAATCGTCCGCAGAATCATTCCACTTGCCAAGATAATGATCCTTCGGCAAAATGAATTTCATGCACGCACAATAAGCATGAAATTTTGATCATGTACAACAGCAACATTTACCGAACACGGCTTTTAATTCGTCGGTGGGGCGCACGTGTTTGTGTCAGACCTCCTTGGAATGAAGACATAATGGTCCTAAATAGCTTGTAGATGAAGTTAATATGCCAATTTAAGCTTATTTTTTGCATTCCTTTTTGAAGCAGCACACTGGGTTACGCTATAATTTCATGCTTGCCAACAGCGAAAGTATCTATAAATCACGGATTTAAAAGACGCTGTATAATCGCGCATCTTCAACGTTTGCGGTTTCGCAAACAATTATATTAAATCCCCAGATATTATAAAAACGTCTAGTTGACATATTAACAGAGGAAACAAATGTACATGCAAAACAGTGAGTTTTTCAATGTTCCTTGAGACAGGAAGGTTTCATAGATATAAATTTTAATAAAAAGTAAATACCATCATCATAATGTGACAAAGAACTATTCCGTACAGAAAAAAATACATTTTTTTTTTCGTTTTCTGAGAAATATAAGGGGTAACAAAAAATGTATGCAAAGGTTGAACAATAATGAACGAAAAAAAAAATCATATTTGTGCCACGGGAGAAGTCTACCAAAAATATTTATGACAGAAAATTATACGATTTGGGGAACTTTAAGAAGAAAATTGTTTTAATAAAGAATTAGGAAAACTTTAACCAGTATCATTAAATAATCATGATCCGGGTAAACCAATGAATTTCGTGATAGTTAAATTTTCGCTTTGATAAAAATGCAATTA
>NC_090757.1:58014111-58031611 GCF_036898095.1 Palaemon carinicauda | reverse complement strand
TGAATCCAAAGGTTACCAATACAGGACACCCTGAAAATATTAAGGTGAAAATTGTAATACTATAGAAATAGTAAAACGTGAAAATTTTAATATCGTGAAAACAGTAAGGACAACAATAACCGTAGTTCTAATTAATTTTACTGCTCAAACTTGACATACATGAAAATGTTTCATCCCCCCTTTTTTGTGCTTCTTTTAATTCTCCCTCATTTTCTTTTCTTTGCTTTTTAACTTTGAATTTCCAAAAGGTAATCGCCCTTCTCGGTCAGTTTTATGGCTTTCACGTGATTACCAAAGCGCAGGCACAATGCAACACAAGGACCGGTAGTGTGTGTTCATGATTACAGGGTCCTCTAAAAAGACATTTGCTTCGATGCACTGTGGCCGCCATGGAAAATTGCACCCGCTCTTTATAGAAAACTTGGAACACAAACAGCCCGATCTCCAAAATTACACAGTGATACCATTATTAACTGAATGCTTTCTCGCGCGCTTTTTAGTAGCAACTCATATTCGCGTCCGCTAGTAAATTGAAAACGTGATTACCTCAACTCGTCGATAAAGAATGGCGCTAATTCCAGACTGGAATCATAACAAAAAAATCACGAATCATAAAACCAGACTGGAATTATAAAAAACCAGACTGGAATCATAAAAACAGACTGGAATTATAAAAAACCAGACTGGAATCAGAAAAAAAAATTGGAATCATAGAAAAGACTGGAATCATAAAAAACTAGACTGGAATCATAAATAACAGACTGGAATCATAAAAAAATCTGGAATCATAAAAAAGACTGGAATCATAACAAAAAACTGGAATCGTGAAAAACCAGACTGGAATCATAAAAAACAAACTGGAATCATGACAAAAAAACAAAGAAATGACTGGAATCATGGAAAAAGGCTGGAATCATGAAAAAAGATCTCGGGACAAGCATGAAGAAGACAGCTTTACCCAGACTTTTGATTTTGGATTTCCATTGGAAATATTTCTCCAAGGATATTTCGATGTTTTGAAATTCCGAAAAACCTCTACATACAGAACTTTAAAATATACTATTCTGATCACATTATTCAAAACAACACAATAGCAGTAAAGCACTTAACATCCCTGGTACTAATTATCTAATACTAGTGTACATGATCCATCAAAATGATGACTAAATGTTTAGATAGATGATATGCACACACACGCAACCAACCCCCTTACCAGGTTATGAATACTCCTTCCCCTACCCGAGGGGTGGGGAGACCTCTCCGTGATCATTATATATATATATATATATATATATATATATATATATATATATATATATATATATATATATATATATATATATATATATATATATATACAGCCAGATACTTGCTCTTTATTATAATTGAAAGCTATTGATATCTTGTGTATTAATACGAACACACATACAGTACGATGTAGCGACAAAAGCGGAAGAAACTATGTAAATGTAGAGTAAAGTTCCTCAATAAATAGCTAACATTCGCAATGGCATACTGAATCCGAAAAAAAAAACCACGTCTATTTCGAACAACGACATAAAAGAGAGGAGGAGAGGAAGGGGGACCAGCGCATATCAGGGACCTCCCAAAGCAATAAAAAGACACTTTATAAGGCAATGAAATGCTAAAACTGTGAGTTAGCTGCGTGGGGGTTCAGGTATACGGACCTTCCGTGCAAAAATCATGTCGGGAAAATCATTCATACGTGATAGGCATTTATTCACAGGCTTTCTTAAATGCATTAAAAAGCGCATAAAATTTTCATTCCAATATCACAGGGAGTAGTAACATTAAGAATTATTAAAACCAATATTGACAGTGACGGTTGGGTGAATTACGAGAGAGAGAGAGAGAGAGAGAGAGAGAGAGAGAGAGAGAGAGAGAGAGAGAGAGAGAGAGAGAGAGAGAGAGAGAATTTAACCTTACTAATTTGCAAAGTATTCATGAACAAACGATCCCTACGATACAAAATATTTAATTTTGATGTTTTGGGTACAACTACGTCTGGGAATTTTCTACCAAGAATATGTAATAAGATACTCATTCCAAACACAAGGCAATTTACACTCCTGTAGAAAAAAGAATAGTCAAATTACTAATATGGTTACTAAAAAAAACATATTTCTAAACCAAATCAGCTTTCAAGAATAAAAGGCGTTATGCATATAATTCTTAGGTGAGCATATGCCAGACACTCAACACATACATACATACATACATACATACATACATACACACACACACACACACACACATATATATATATATATATATATATATATATATATATCATATGTGTGTGTGCGTGTGTGTGTTTGCGTATATGTATCTATATACATACAAAGCGTATGATGCTTTAAAAACTATGCCGAAGGTACCAAAATACGCTAACGGATTATGGGATTAACCTTGTTAAAACAAATTATGATAAACAATGTTTTTATGAGGTCGCTAAAACATTAATAACTTTCTTCTAACTTTCCAAGTTTTTTCTTTATAAGGAAACTATTTAACGACCGACAAATAATGATTTGTTTAAATGAATAAAATATGATTTCTGACAGATGCAGTTATTTTCGAATCATATTGTTCTCACCGAGGAAGTTCAAGATTTACATTTACTTCACATAATTATAAGTTGGCTTTAAATACTTCTGTAAAGCATCAATTGGACGAGTAAAATCAATACGCTATATATTATTTCCTTGGGCTAATATCAATCATGTCTTCAAACAGAGATGGGAAATGACTACCGATCTTATAATTGCGAAAGGCCATAAAAATGACTGGGACCACACAATTCACTGTAGGGGAAGATAATCGTGCACTTGATTATTATTACTAGCCAAGCTACAACCCTAGTTGGAAAAGCAGGATGCTATAAACCACAGGGCTCCAACATGGGATATCGCCTAGCGAGGAAAGGAAATAAGGAAATAAACAAACTACAAAAGAAGTGATGAAAAAGTAAAATAAATCGCTTGAATATCAGTAACATTAAAATAGACCTTTCAAAAATACACTATAAAGAAACTTACATAAAAACATCCGCTGCAGGTTTGAACTTTTGAAGTTCCACCGATTCCACTACCTGATTAGGAACATCCCTCCAAAACTTCAAATTCAAAGCAAAATTTCGATGAACAAAAATTTCAATACTAAAGAATTATATATATATATATATATATATATATATATATATATATATATATATATATATATATATATATGTAACGCATTAAAACAAATGACAACGTGACCACCAATCCTCCGTGATCAATGATGAAAGCATTATGCATACCAAGTCATGCCCTGATAGGGTGTGGCTGGACTCGTGACAAACTCGGATTTCCATTTGTATACAAAGGGTGTGGCTATAGAGAGATGAAAGGAAAAATAGGAATGGAGGAAAAAAAAATATTCCTTGGGTACGAGCTCATAATAAAATGAAAGTAGGAGGTGGCAGAAGTGATTTTTGGAAATAATAAATGGGAAAAATACTTGGTCAGAGACCAAAATAGAAATTACAGCTTTCAAAAACTGCGTAAAATTGTAATAATGGCACCAATATAGCGTATTGCTTCGGTGTCAGAACTGAATATATATATATATATATATATATATATATATATATATATATATATATATATATATATGAAACAAGTAGAGTAGTGCAAACAGTCGACATTTGCTTTACGACTCATACACGGCGTAATGAGAATAAGAACTTGTGTTGCATTACCTGTGCATATGTGAGAGAGAGAGAGAGAGAGAGAGAGAGAGAGAGAGAGAGAAAGAGAGAGAGAGAGAGAGAGAGAGGGGGGGGAGTCAAAGACTATTCAATAAAACTATAAAACCAACAATATTATTATTTAAGAATATCAATAATATTGTACATTTTACGTGGAAACCAGAACTTTAGGAAGCAAGAAGTGTAAATTAGACTTTAAATGTCTGTAGTGTCAATGACCTTCATTAGCGTTATAGAGGCCCGAAGCTAAACACGATACCGCCCCACCTCTACCCTCAGCGGGGCCAGCAAGCCCTCCGGAAAAATTAGAAAATGGTCCTCCAATGTGGAACAGTAATTATTAGGGAAATACATGCATTCTTTTCCCACATACTGCATATATATATTAGCATATATTATACCATATACAAATACCGTAAAGCCACCAATTTTTAAAGATAAACAGCATATTCTTTTTCAAATTGGCTATGGCCAATATGACAAAAGCCCCGGGACATACAATGAAACAGAAAGGGAAATACCTAGAAATAACAAATTCTACGACACAGACTGTACATGTTAATATGAAGACCAGATCAAGTTCTCTATTACGTAACATGAACAACTAGTTTCTCAGAGCCCGAAAGAAAAGATGGTACAGTAGCATATTCAAAGAAAAAATGCAAAACTAAGTGAAAATCACAATACATTATTAAGCAGTGAAATGGAACCGAGATTCGCTAGCTACTACTAAAAGGAGTTTTGGGAACGATTTAAAAAGTCCTCCGCCGAATATCAATGTCAATCACCTTAGTGGTTGCGACACCAATTCTCAATAAATCGATTATTGAATCAGTTATATTGGGACTATATATATATATATATATATATATATATATATATATATATATATATATATATATATATATATATATATCCACACAGCGTGTTACAATTGATTCAAAATAAATCATTACTTTTGACATATTGGGTTGCAATAGTTGTCCAGATTCGGGAAGTTTAAGGTGTGTGTATACACACACACACACACATATATATATATATATATATATATATATATATATATATATATATATATATATATATATATAATATACATACAAATTACTAAAAATTCTAGTGCATGGGGTGGGAGGGATGCCTGCAAATATTCCATTTTTGTTCTGCAGACAACAAAATTGCCACTTGTGTTCAACATCAGATAAGCGTGTTTGAGAGTTACGGCACTTTCCAAAACCTAGGGGAATCTGGATCGAAAGAGAGAGAGAGAGAGAGAGAGAGAGAGAGAGAGAGAGAGAGAGAGAGAGAGAGAGAGAGAGAGAGAGGCTAGCCATTGACTACAGGTCACGACACGGGGCCGCTGGACCTGCCATAAACTCCTTTACGACTTCCCATCCTTATGGCACTATCGACACGCTCAACCACACATACATTATCATCATAAAAACCATTGATGTAGTTTCCCATGTCTATTTGCATCTCTGACTCAATGGAAAAAAATCTAATGTTTCCTATGCCTGTGCCTAAAATATACAACTGTCCCCCCAATTTACAGATAAGTCACTATCTAAAAAACTGTTTCCTATTCCTGTTTCTAAAATCAACATATATTCCCCAAATTTACAGACAAGTTTCTATGTAGAAACATTGACAATTTAACTCATTCGAAAAAAAAATCTAATTTTTCCTATACGTCTAAAATATATAACTGTTTCCAAAATTTAACGGCAAGTCTCTATCTAAAACTGTTTTATATCCGTTTCTAAAATCTACAAATGTTCCCCTAATCTACAGGCAAGTCTCTATGTAGAAATAGTGACAATTTAACTAGTTCGAAAAAAAAAATCCAATGTTTCCTATCCCTGACTCTAAAATCTGCAAGTTTCCCAAATTTATAAGCAAGTTTTTATTTAGAAATATAGATAGTTCATCTTAATCCTAAAATCTCCAATGTGTCCTAACTATATGACTATAAAAATTTCAAGTATAGTTTCCTTTATCCTCTTGCATATTCTTTCAAGTGTGTTTCTTATTTTTTCTAGAAGATGAAGAAGATGGATGTGAAGGATGAGGGACGAGACTTAATTTCCAATAACTGCAAAAAACCAGAGCTATAGTTTCAAGCAAGTCTACCTTTAAAAACACTGATAAGTCTTACCTCGTTGCATCGCTATCAAAGTTACTTCACGCGTGGAGCGACAAATATTTTGAACACCCGGAAACATGGAATAGGCTCATCAGGAGTTCGTTGCATCCTCTGCACACATCGCCACTCATCCCAACCTTACAAGCTATTTTCTCCTGCCAGTATATTATGGCCGCTCTGTTCCAGCGCATCTATCGCCTTCATACTCTCCACATGGCCAGACCATCTCAAGATTAGATTTTTTCCTTTAAAAGGCCAGCGTTATTTTTTTACTAGTTTAAGCTTTTTACATCCTTTCAGTCTTTCTCAATCCAATTTATAATACACAAGCAATTTATAAAAAAAAAACTGACCATCATCATTTTCCTTTTTTCCCATTCAACATCTACACTTTATTTCCATGGAGGATAGTTGCCTAAAGAAATCTTTAAAAATTTCTGCATACTCTCAAGCTTTGGCTTCAGTGAGTTATATTTTTTCTTAGAAATCCTAAGCATAAATAATGCTAACTTTCTTGCTTCCACTATAATATAACTCGAGTTAACCTAAAAAATTACTCTCATATACCTACCGGAGTCAACATAAAATCGCCTACCACCTAAAGTGACCTTTATTACTTCCCTTCTTGGTTACCATTTGCCCTCACCTACCTTCTCTCGCAAACACTTCAAACTCTTGACTATCTGTTAGTTATCCTTTGCAGTTTCTCTTCACTATGTGCAACCAACAGCACATTATTTGCAAATATGTCATATTTCACAATCTAGTTACGACCTATTTCCAAAAATCAAATCTTTTCTTCGGTCCACAAGATTTCTCTATTATCATCATTACACAAACACACACACACACACACACATATATATATATATATATATATATATATATATATGTATATAAATATATATATATATATATATATATATATATATATATATATGAACTTCTGGGAAAAAAAGGAGTGATTTTTTTTGCATCTGAGCAGTGTTTCCCTGTGAGTGTATATATATATATATATATATATATATATATATATATATATATATATATATATATATATATATATATGTATGTATATGTATATATGTATATATATATATATATATATAGGAATATATTTTAACATAAAGCTTCATCCACCATGGGGAGACAATAAAATCTAAATCAAGCCTCAAACTTATATATGAACATAGCAGATATCCAAGTGAAGAATTACTTTCTCCAATAAACAACCTCCTTCAATTCCATCACCCATACAAGCAATGTCTAAATGGAATTGGTTTGTCTCATTTTGTGCGAGACAAACATTTACACATCAAGACATCTCAGTAGCAGTCGAATGGGTGACTTGTAACATGACGAGACCATCGATCATCAAGAAGAGGAGCAAAACAGAAGAAATTGAAGTAAAGCCTTACAATTGGACAGTGAAAACATCTAGCGGAGTTCCCCAAGAGAAAAAAAACAAGAAAGATACAGTATAATGGATTATGATCCCCATATGAACACACTTATGAGATGCGTCTGAAATCTTAAGCAATGTTATCTTTCTCCCAGACGTATGATTCCATGACTCTTCATGTGTAAATAGATAATGACGACGATAGACGAGCCTCTACATCTGACGTAACTCATTCAACACCAACCAAGTCTTCTCCAAACCTTCTATCATTTTAGGATAATCCAGATGATCCTTTAGGCATTTGGTTAAAACACCAGGAGCAAAAAACTCATTCCCAGTGCTTACACTATTATCACCGGCATTATATCATCGTCCACCACCCCATCATTATAAACACCATAGATCATGCAGCAAAAAAGATTTATTCCTAAAATTAATATCAATATATAATGTATGATAAATTGTAGAAAAATTGTCGTACAATCATTTACCATACGTAGAGAGAGAGAGAGAGAGAGAGAGAGAGAGAGAGAGAGAGAGAGAGAGAGAGAGAGAGAGAGAGAGAGAGTGCTAAACTACAACCATGATTGGAACAGCGGCTCTAAAGTCCCAGTGGAGAAGGAACGGAAATGTAAAGAATAATCTAAGCAAGAAAATATAAGTATGAATACCAAAGTATAATTTATAAGTTAAAAATACAGTCTGAAATGAAACTTATGTCAACCTGATCATCAGAACCTTTGCACCTACAGTAGACTGAACAACTAGAGTTCCACTGTTTCAACTTATTTGATTTGGAATATTTATTCCACAATATGGCTAGAGGCTGAATAGCACTTCTAAAATACAGCATTGAGGCTAAAGGAAGAAAAAAAAAACACGACTATTAGAATTAAATGCATAACTGGTGGATGGTATAATCCGGAAAAAAATTGAATGTGAAGAATGGTAAAATTCAGACAAAAATTTAAACACCATTAACAAACAGCTAATTGAATACCAAAGATTATTATCCAGATCACGGATAAGGAATTTAAAAACCAGGATTTTCAAGATTAGAATTAGTCGCTGGCGACCTGACAAACGAGCAATATTCAAATCAGGGCAGAATAAAAGAATCAAAATATTTCATCGGGATGGACGTCACCAAATATATATACATATTGAAAAAACATGTTACTACAAATTAAGTTTTTAATCAAGAATCGCACTTGGATATGTAAATGTACTACACGTAGCAAAAGAAAAAAAAAATATAAAGGGAAGGGGCAATGATAAATTATGGTGAGGAGGATCAAATTTTCAAGACTTTCTGACAATTATACTTAATCCCCATAATAACTCCAGGTACTAATTTCAGCCACATCCTTATAAGGCATTAAGTTACCATAGATCTACATTCAAGAGACAGCCCCCTTAGCAAAGAGAATAGCATCATCTGCATATGCAACAAACTTCTTATTCTTATCACTATTTTCATGATCACCATCCTTACAAGGGAATGCCCAGAATTCCTTGTAATCTATTATCTTGTGCATAGCGCTTTCTATAAATATGTAGAGTATAAAGGTTGAAAGTGTTCGCTATTATCGGCCGAGGTGAGGGGCTCAAATCTCCACGGATAATAGGTAATAGGGCACTAATGTGAGTTTGTATATCATACATACATATTCAAATTATATATATATATATATATATATACACATATATATATATATATATATTATATATACACGTGCGGATGAGTACACGTGTTCGTCTTCGGATGACCTTCAAATAAACATCCACAACATCCTAATAACTCGGTGTTTTTCAAATATCTTAGTCAATCTCTGAAAATTTTTAACCGATCTCACAAATTTCATTGCTCCGTTAGTTACAATCCTTTCCAATGCAATTAATATATGGTAATCATCAATCAAGACAAACGTATATCTTAAAATTTGTACCACTGTTCTAATACCTTACGAGATTTCAATAGCAAATACTTCATACTAGAATAAACACAAAGAAGAAACTTCAGTAGGCTACTCAAGGTTATTATCAATTCTTTCCAGGGCCTGGGCTGAAGGCCGATGGCTCACCCATGACTTGAATTTTCTAACTTGAGCTGAGGTACCGCAGTTTCAAAATACGAATCTGAATGACGACAATACTGCGTCATTAAAAACATAACCTAGCAAACGAAAAGAACATGAACACACGCGTGTGCATGCATGTAACTAGCATTGTACAGTTGGGCACAGGAGTCCCTGGCACACCCTTACTTCGCGGCGAGTAACCAAACAGTGTAGGAAAGCTGGCATAGGTGGTGGGAGGGGCTAAACACGGAACTCGCCGCCCAGTATGGGTGAGGCTGGCTAAACTTCCTCAGAGCGAGGTGTACCAGAAATACCTGTGTCCACCTGTACGTTTATATAATCAATTCTAACCCCTAAAAATGGGTTAAAAACCATTAGCTAATGATAAGAGACAGACCCATCCCTCTCAAATAAAATCTGGAAAACAGTTAAGTTGAGGCTATTCAGAAAGAAATTATGAGGCCAACCTCTTTCAAGCAGATGTAGGATAATTGTATAAATACAACTAACGACTTAATAGTGTCGTTGAACTCAGAGGGTCACAACCGAAGAATCCAAACTCTGAACTGGAGGAAGAATTTATTCCTAACAATTACGATACTAATTTACCTATAGTCAATTGTTTTTAATGAGGCGCATTTGCACCAACTCGCAGCGGTGCCCATTTAGCTCGCAAAAAATCCTGGTATCTGATTGGTTAGAATGATCTTATCCAACCAATCAGCGATCAGGAAACTTTTCCTAGCTAAAAGGGAACCCCTGCGAATCGGTGCAAATCTGTCTCACTAAAAAGAATTGACTATAGTACTTCACTTGATAATGATTTCAATTTAACCAGGAATTACAGTATCCATCCCTTCCATGACACTTCCAAAATAATCACAGTACCTCTTTAATGAAGATGACTAAACCTTGACCCTGGAAGGTCAGAGGGTCATCAATAGCTTTTCCACAGTTTCCGCTAATGCTAGAGAAGTTGCGAAGTTATCTAACAATGTTTATTTATTGGTGTTAATAAATTGAGAAAGTATCATTAAATTATTCACAAAGGTAAACATTTAATTTATATATAATGGTAAAAATATTTGAGGGAATGGATCAGCTGATATTTGTGTAGCTAATGTTACAGATACTTACATAGGTTTATCTAAATTATTTCATTAGAAAATATCAAATATTCCTATATTCAAGTAATTATCTCTGCCATAACCCTTTTAAAAATTATTCATTTCCAATTAAGTGATTCACCTTCATATATCATGAACTTTAAAAAAATCCTTCATTTTAAAATGTGATTTACCTATATTATAAACTTTTTCAAAACTATCTATTTTCCATTAAGTGGATCACATACCTTAGAAGATTTTTTCAAACCTTTATTCCTTTTAAATAAGTGAATCACATAAACCTTTTTCAATTAAGTGATTCGCCTATATCATAAACCTTTTCAAAATTATATTTATTTTCAATCAACTGATTCACTTGTAAACCTTTTCACAGGGTTATTCGTTATGAATCAAATGAATCACTAATAAAAAAACCGTTTACGAAATTTTGATTTATTCCGTCTCCAAAAGTTTTCTTGAAAAAGGAGGAAAAAAAATGAAATCAAGGGTTCTGCAGACGGTTCCTAGTCTTGGATACTTTCTCTGACTATTATCATTATTATTATTATTATTATTACTATTATTATTACTTGCCAAGCTACAACCCTAGTTGGAAAAGCACGATGCTATAAGCCTAGGGGCTCTAACAGGGAAAATAGCCCAGTGAGGAAAGGAAACAAGGAAAAATAAAATATTTTAAGAACAGTAACAACATTAAAATAAATATTTCCTATATAAACTATAAAATTTTTAACAAAACAAGAAGAGAAATAAGATAGAATAGTATGCCCGAGTGTACCCTCAAGCAAGAGAACTCTAACCCAAGACAGGGGAAGGCCATGGTACAGAGGCTATGGCACTATCCAAGACCAGAGAACAATGGTTTGATTTTGGAGTGACCTTCTCATAAAAGAGCTGCTTACCATAGCTAAATTGTCTCTTCTATCCTTACTAAGAGGAAAGTAGCCACTGAACAATTACAGTGAAGTTGTTATTCCTAGTCAAGAATACAATCTGACGATTTCTAGTCTTGAATGTTTCATAAAAGATACAAATGTAAGTAGGAAAAAGGCGTTAAGGACTGTATTCTATTTAAAAATTCCTTCACTTACTAACACCAGAGTCTCTTAATCGGGCAGCAGATCATGACAGTCGCAGGATCCTCGTATGAGCAAGCATCTTCACCAACAGGAACAGGAAACATATGATGATTATGATGATAATGAGGACGACGACGATGATCGAGGAAAACACCCTCACGTTGCACCAAATAAGGACATAGCTTACGTAAATTAGACAGCAGTCGTCGTTCAAGTATTATAAATAGGGCTCACGTAGAGGCCTCCAGAAGAACGATCAAGTCTTCAACTGTTTCCACAAAGGGGGCAAAGAGTACTCTTTTTACGTGTTGTTATTTAGGAGAGGTGTAGAAACCTCAGAGGAAAATCTATTAATTTAAATACTTGTTCGTCATTATTCTCGTGACTATTACCAAGACGTCTTTATTGAAAGGTTTATCACCATTTAACATTTGAACACAAGAATAACTGGAGTCTCATCACATTTTATTAAGAAAAGGGAAACGAGGCTTCCCCAAGGTTATTTCTAGACTCATAGTCTGAAAGTTTACCAGT
Source organism: Palaemon carinicauda (assembly GCF_036898095.1). Classification (NCBI taxonomy): domain Eukaryota; kingdom Metazoa; phylum Arthropoda; class Malacostraca; order Decapoda; family Palaemonidae; genus Palaemon; species Palaemon carinicauda. Next base: position 58,019,470 of record NC_090757.1, on the reverse strand, counting down.
TAAATTGACCAAAAGTATTCATGCTACTGGATAACACGTTTACCTCGACAAAATCTACACTTAAATGACGTTAATTGATTGACAGTTCAGAGACATACTATAACAAAGAAATATTACTAACAAACAACAAATACAAAAGCCTGGGTGAAGTAAATATGAATAATGTGATCTCTTCAAATCTTGAAACAACTAAAATAAATGAATGAAAATAATTGAACATGGAAATGAGTGTAACTTTAACGTTTCATTGGAAAATATGAATAAAAGGTTCTAAGAGACGGTGCATCAACAAGAATGGGTACGGAACGCAAATAAGTAATTGGAAATAGTTATGCTCAACTAGTCAAACACCATGTACAAAACATTTTTTTTTAATCTAAATGACAACGTCTTGTAGAACAACTATCAGTTTCTAAAAAATGTAAATTAAAATCAATACAGAAATAAGAAACTGAACAAGTTAATACTTGACATGGAAATTTACATAATAAAATATCGCCTACGTAAAATCTACGAAACAGATAATAAAGTCTAAACTGTGTAATGAAGCAGAAATACTGACTCCTGTAAAATTCAACACTAAAATAGTCTTTTTCACTATGCATTTAAGAAAATAGGACAGTAAATTTAACCAGAATAAAGTCAAAATGCTCTCGTAACAACAATTAAAACACTAAAGTTAACTACGAATGTTAAAACGCTTTACTTTATGCTCTAATATTGCGATAAAATCAATGGTGTAAAATTAGCAAAAACAAAATTAATTTTCATAACCTTGTATGTGTACACTATTAGTGTCCATAAAAGTGACCATCTTTCTCTCCATTGTCAGGAGAGAACATTAAGATGAAACAATGGGTAAGGCGGACTTAATAAAATATTATGTAGAATCCTGTACCTTTCTGATAACTATCTAAACACAAGAATGCCATAACATAACATTGCCAATTAATAACCAGTCATTCATAGTGAATTAAAATCACGTGTTACATAAATATTCATCATATACAATACAAATATAAATATATGAATGTGTGCATATAAACACACACACTATATATATATATATATATATATACATATATAATATATATATACTGTATATAAATATATATAGTATGTGACTGGGCTCCACAAGGCACTAGAAGTGGTGTAAAACCCAGGTCTACATGGCTGGGGACTATGAACCGTGAAGTAAGATGATGAATGGGAGAAGTTTTGATATAAAAGATAAAGATAGAAAACGACTAACGTAATCTAACCGATGACCTTTCTATCGTGTGTGATGTATATATGTATATGTATATGTATATGTATATGTATATATATATATATATATATATATATATATGACTAAAATAATTCCATCATGAAAACATGTCTCACTTGACAGGCAATTCAAGCAGACAGACTTCAATCGCGAAGGGAATGAAGTGATCGGCAACGATAGGTCAGTGGCATGACCGATACAAAGGTTGGGTGTTTGTGTGTGTACGTGCGTCCGTGTGTTATACGAAACGCCCCCGCAGGGTTAAGGGCTCCGAGAGAAAATTTCCCCCAGACAAACCATCATTCTACGAAACGAGAGATACAATCATTTCTTCAGGCAATCTTTTTGGGGAACGGTGTTTTTAGAAGACGGTCTGGTTTGATACGACCAACTACGGATAGAGGAGGAAGGGCTGGAAACAGTACAGTGATATTCGAATTGATTGTGAGGCTTTTAACATCACTAAACACGATAGTACAGTACTTTACAATGTGTTGAGTAAAGGGACGTATAATGAACACTGCTCAGAAACAAACCCAAGGTACTAATAATTTCTTGAAGCAATGATCAAAATGAAAAAGTAAAAAAAAAATAAAGAAGTCTTAAAAATGGTGCACAACTGATTTTGTAGTTAAATTATATTGTGAAGAGGATGTTGATCTAGTTTTTTATGTCATCAATAATCAGTACTGCAGCACGCAGGGAGATGATGCCGGACTAATACTTGGCACAAAATGCCAGTCTGAAACTCAATTGCGAATCATCCAAAAATATTCTCCAGTAACACATTTCATCTTAATTTGGTTTACCAATCTTATTTTTATTCTATGATGTATTTATTACTTTTGTTTCATTTCCATATTGAGGTGCTTTCCCTACTGGGGCCCCTGTGCTTGTAGCATTTTTCTATTTCAACTAAGGTCGTAGTTTGGTTTGAAATAATAATAACAATAATAAGTATAAAAGATTTTAATCATATTCGATCTTTTGTACTTAAAAATGTTGAGAAATAACAACAACAATAATAATAATAATAATAATAATAATAAAACACTCCTAGAAACAGAATCATCAACGATAAGCTTAAAAGATAAATACGGGTTAAAAATATATTACTCAAGTTCACCAAGTGTTAATAACCGAATGAACCCTCATGTTTAAGGGTTAATAAAATCAACGTGTTATGCATTATTTTCTTTAGATATAATAACATAAGGCATTTGAGCACTACTGCGAAAAAAGTAACCGCTTTAGAGACGTAAAATTATTGTGAATTTCTGTTAGTACAGTATTAATGTAAACATCCTATCAAAATATCGCTATTTATATATCAGTAATAATCATCAATAGAATCAACGTTAATAAATTACCTAAAATGCTGTGAACGCTTTATAAAATAATGTATAGGCTAACAACGTATTTTTTCAATGACTTTATTCATAATCATTATTATAATTATCAAAAATATCAAATAACCCTATAGTTTGCAAAATACCCATAACTTTATACTTGAACTTCACACATGTAAATACTTTCAAACATCAAATATTGAAATATTGCCCAGTCAGTTTTCCTTGGTGACAATTTTACGATACAACCGAAGTCAACATCATTCGCAGCAGCATTGCAATAAGGTGTCATTCTGATCAATCAATATTTACGGCTGAACATCTCTTTCACTTGAGTCTTTTTTTCCACCCCGATAAAATATAAGATGTCTCGTGAACGGGCTCGTAAATATAGACATAAAATGCTGTGAGTAGTGAGGAGTAATGTTAGTATTTATGGGCAGTTGAGTAACCTAACAAGAGGAGACTACCCAGGCATCGGGGAAATGGAGAAATGGGATAATGGTCCACTGGGAAACATTAAATAATGGAGAAGCTAAAATAAGTAAAAACACGAAAGAAAAAATGGATAGTGAATGAAAGAGCAGTAATAACAACAATGAGACACTAGTTTAACTACTGAGAATGAGAGAGAGAGAGAGAGAGAGAGAGAGAGAGAGAGCATTCATCTTACTGACAGATCTTCTTTGATGTGCTAACTGTTTCAGTGACTTTGTACTTCAGTAAATTTTACGTAAAAATAAATATATCGACAGCAAATCTCCATACCAAAAACAAAATAAGTGATCAATTTTAATGTTAATCAAATTACTGATATTGAAAGATTTGAAAATAAGCTGGCCAGTTACAGTTGTCCAAATATAACGATTTTTTTCTACTCTCTCTCTCTCTCTCTCTCTCTCTCTCTCTCTCTCTCTCTCGAATTCATTTCTCATGCAGCACTAAACTAGAAAATGATTCACCCTTTTCAAAGCAAGTAGGAACGGCAGGTTGCAATCCCTATTACAATGATTAAACAGGAAATTAAAAGCAGATAAGCCATTGAATAGGTAAGGAGAATGGCACAGGAAAGAGGGCAGTAAAATGGTGGAAGGGGGTGTAGATGAAGGAGGGGGGGGGGGGGGAAGAATCTCCGGTGGGGAGGAGGGACCACTTTTTCCAATGACATTCTCGCCCGCAAATGACAATAGCCCAAAGGCAACTCCAAATTGAAATTCAACCCCTCCCCCCCCCCTCCCACCCACCCTTTCCTCAAACGCGTCCTAGGATTAAATGATAACTGCCGAGGACGAAAAGGATCTATGAGATAGAAATTATGGTAGTGCAAGACTGGCCCAATACCGGCCTGTCAATTTGGCAAATTCTCTACAATCGCTAAGGACAAAAATAAAAATATATCCCTATCTTGAGGCCATTGTGCTCTGCCATTATATTTCTTACCTTAATACACCATTTCTGATGTGGTCGCCGGTGCTACATCTGACCATTTTCCCCTTTTCTACCAGCGTCTCTTTGTGGATATGATATCTTCCTTACGCTTTTCCAACACTCAAATAATACTTTTTCTTTTTTTTTAACACTTAATCTTACGCTTTTCCAACACTTAAATAATAGTCTTGTTCTCACACCCAACCTTCCTCTTTTCCAACACTTAAATTTTTTTTTTTGGGGGGGCGACACCCAACCTTACGTTTTTCCAACACTTAAAATACTCTTTTTTTTTTTCTGACACCCAACCTTTCACCTATTCACATGTATGGGATAATTCTCATAACTAAAACTTCAGCGTTAATACTCAAATAATGGAGGATACAGAATTAGTTTTGCTTCCCTGTCTCCCTAAGAAATCTGGAAACTTTACCCCTTAGGTGTACTGTATGTCCAATTTTGTGTTTAGAAATAAACAACAGCAAATATCAGAAAGATCTTATGTGCCATTGTGCGGAAGTGTATAAAAATCTGACGACGCACTTCAGTTAGTGAATGACTGTCTCAACTAATTTTACCATTTCACTGTATTTTTTTTTATATGGGGGACTCTTACCAATTATTCAGAAAGGTAGATATTCCTTGTATTAAAAATAAACTTTTTTTTTTTATTTACCTCACCTCTTCCATTGTGTTGCTACTCAGCTTCGTCTGTTTATATTTCTTTGGACACTGCTCTTGGAAACTTTCAGTACAATTCCCCTTCTTATCCTCAATCGAGCTGTATTCCTCAGGCTTTGCACTCTCGCAGTGAATGTTAGGAATTTGCAAATTAACCAATTGAATTAGTTTTTCATGACATTCCTTTCTAAATCTTGTTGTTTCAAGAATTTTCTATTTTCTCTGAATCAATCCACTCTTTACAAGGCATCTTTATAGTTAATTGAGTCCCTAAGGCCTTTGCCTATCAGATCTGATCCCCGTGAAAAAAAAAATAATAATAATAAACCTAAGTTAACATTTGAAGCTAATAGAAAATCTCAGGTGTTTAGTTACAATTCCCATATGGATTGTTTAAATTTACTCAAGAAAAATCAATTGTAATATTTAGCAATTTTTATATTTGGTTTTGGCGTGGTCGATCAATTATTGTAAAAAAAAAAGTTCAATACCATTAGTGACATAATTAGCTTTATTACGAATCATCTATTATTACAAAATCAGTAACTTATACCTTCTATTAAAATTCAAACATCTAAAAACAGTAAATTAGCGCGTGCGTAAAATCATAAATAAAAATTATAAAAAAAAC
>NC_090757.1:58009007-58013611 GCF_036898095.1 Palaemon carinicauda | reverse complement strand
AAAATCCTTTATAAACACTACTTTCGTTATTTCGATGATTTTATGTCATATGCAGTCCAAATAAATATTTACATAAGTTTTTTTTAATTGGACCAACATGCTGACACCTTTTCAACACTGCAGTTTCACATTTTGACCATTTCGCAATGAGAAATGTTAAAGTAATTGCAGGTATTAACGCATTTTAAAAGTAAAAATTCATTCAGTGTAGAACACCACTAGTAGACAATTCTTAACTATAATTCTCTGCTACATAAGAGTGAAAACACATCCAAAAAACTAAAGGTACGTTTGTTGATTATCTGCCTTACTCGGCGAAATACTGTACAGTATGTGAGACCAATCCTCTGGTTACGTTTTCCACAATTCTATATAAGGAATACATGGGCATAAAAACCTGATTTTACCAATTAAAACAATAGTTATAATATATATAAATATAGCTTGGTGCTTTAAAACGTGGGCACTTTTTAACACAAAACCTATGATTTCAAATTTAGTCTCTCTCTCTCTCTCTCTCTCTCTCTCTCTCTCTCTCTCTCTCTCCTCTCTCTCTCTCTCTCTCTCTCTCTCTCTCTCATATATATATATATATATATATATATATATATGTGTGTGTGTGTGTGTATGTGTGTATAAATATATATATATATATATATATATATATATATATATATATATAATATATATATGTATATGCTATATATATATATATATATATATATATATATATATATATATATATATATATATATAATGTGTATGTAGCGCCCCAAATTAGTAAAAATTAAAATTATACCATTAGAGGCCGAAAGACTTTTCATATTGGTATGACTGCATTATCAATAGCATTACTAACTATTCAATTGTATTAATTATAAATAATACATCATAAAAAGTAACAACGCTTTATCAGTCAATCCAGCAAACATTTTACTATGTACCGATCTAAGGCAATTCAGCCTCGAACTGAAAAAAAAATGGAACGGGGGGGGGGGGGGCCCGCCCCCAGACAGAATAGTAGCGGCATTCAAGAAATTATCAACTGTTGAAAATACAAAGGGTTAAGAAAAGGTCAAAAGTTGAGAGACCAGATCTACATCACCAAGGCTAACACGTAGTGACCACATTAGCATTAACACTGCGATACTTTCCTGGGCGATTTTATCAGGATACACGAACTGGACCTCAATTTAATCATTCACAGATTATCTTACCAAAAATTTAAGTCACTGCAACTTGCGTAGCTTTGAGAGAAGATAGGCACGTCTGAATTAAGCAGAAAGATAGGCAAGTCTGAATTAAGGCAGAAGATAGGCAAGTCTGAATTAAGGCAGAAAGATAGGGCAAGTCTGAATTAAGGCAGAAAGACAGGTAAGTCTAAATTAAAGCAGAAAGACATGCAAGTCTAAATTAAGACAGAGGCAAGTCTAAATTAAGACAGAGACAAGGCTAAATTAAGGCAGAAAGAAGACAGGCAAGTCTAAATTAAGGCAGAAAGACACGCAAGTCTACATTAAGGCAGATAGACTGGCAAGTCTAAATTAAGGACGAAATACAGGCAGGTCTAAATTAAGGACGAAAGACAGGCAAGTCTAAATTTAGAGAGATATACAGTTAAGTCTAAATTGAGGCACAAAGACACCCAAGTCTAAATTAAAACAGAAAGAGGCAGGTTTAAATTAAGAAAAAGACAAGCAAGTCTAAATTAAGGCAGAAAGACACGCAAGTCTAAATTATGGCAGAAAGACACGCAAGTCTAAATTATGGCAGAAAGACACACACGTCTAAATTAAAGCAGAAAAAACAAGCAAATCTAAATTAAGGCAGAAAGACACACAAATCTAAATGAAAGCAGAAAGACAAGAAAGTCTAAAATTAAGCCACAAAGACACGCAAGTCTAAATTAAGGCAGAAAGGCATGCAAGTTTAAATTGAGGCAGAAAGACACGCAAGTCTAAATTAAAGCAGAGACAGGCAAGTCTAAATTAATGCAAAAAGACAGACAAGTCTAAAAGACAGAAAGAGAGGAAAGCCTAAATTAAGACAGGAAGAGAGTGAAACCTAAATTAAGACAGAAAGAAAGGCAAGCCTAAATCATGACAGAAAGGGAGGGAAACCTAAATTAAGACTGAAAGTTAAGCAAGTCTAAATTAAAGCAGAAAAACAAGCAAATCTAAATCAAAGCAGAAAGACAAGCAAGTCTAGTCATAAAAGTTTTTTCTATGGAGAATTTTTTTTATTAGAATTGGGTTCTACTTCATGGTTTTCAGAAAAAAATTCCGAGAATATCCTCCGGCTCTCTCGCGATATCGTAAGATTATAAAAGTACTTTCCTTAAAACTGGTTCTGATTTCTTAGTCTCAAACACAAAACGTATACTAAGCTACGTTCACGTGGATAATACACACGTGATCAACTTCTCAAGATTTAAAAAAAACATTTTGTAAACAAACTAGATATCTTGACTTTAAGGTCTGAAAAAATCAAACCCAAACGGAGTGAATTCTATTGCTGATCGTTACTTTCAAAAGATAAACCAAGCCTACGACTTAATTGACTGACAAATCAAAAATCGTCAAATGGATTTCCCCACCACTTGGTCAATCGACCCAATTATATAAAGAGATTATAATCACACACACTAGTGTACACATCCCGTCAACAATGACGGCTAAATATTGATAGACAGATATGCACACAGATTCAATCCTTCATATCCCTTCCTCCTTTCCTAACTACAAAGCTATTTGTGGGAGATTGTGGTTTCAGACTGTACATCTCGGGGTACCCCCTTCTCATCACAGTATGACTACTCTCACACATCCTCCCGAGGGACGGGGGAGAGACAGTAGTCATACGTCTGGCAATATAGCCAGACACTTGCTCTTTATTATAATGGGAGATTGCGAGATTTTATTGAGCATACTTCTTCCTCTACAATCTAGTTCCCATCCTATTCCCCTACGACATCAACTTGATCCAGATCTCAGCTCAGGGTCAAAGTCCCTCAATCAGTATTTTGGCCCCTGCCAATTTAAACAGGCCCAAGGACTTGTCATGGGGATACTGGGGGGTAGAAGAGAAAGGGGAGAAGAGCGGGGTCAGATGCGGGGGGGAGAGCATGATTAGAAACGGAGGTTAGGGGAGGGGGGGGGGTTCAAGTAGAAAGATACAAAGGGAGAGCTCACTACTAATATCCCACCATTACGTAATTCACTCAAGATAATGCTTACCTAACAGTATTATCTTCATTCCCACCAAAATTTATGGACTGTTTTCGTGAGCTCTGAGAGAGAGAGAGAGAGAGAGAGAGAGAGGAGAGAGAGAGAGAGAGAGAGAGAGAGAGAGAGAGAGAGAGAGAGAGAGAGGCGGAAGTCAACCGTAGTGACGAGATCAAAATGATTTTATTTAAACTGAATAAAACCACACTAGCCTCTTCATCATGACAATAATTGTGCGACTGACCATATCAGCTCCTCAGATCAAGGCCAACCCCCACCCTAACCATCCTAGAGAGAGTGAATTTCAATTGGGGGGAGGAAAAGGTTTAAATACCCCACGTAACATTTATACATACACTGAAACATTATTACACTACTAGTGTACTAGATAGATAAGCATACAAAGATTCAACCTTACCCCTATTCCCTAACTACAACTACAATTTCAGCAATTTGTGGGAGATTGTGGTTTCCGGGTGTACCTCTCGTGCTACCCCCTCTCACCTATATATAACTCTTCTTCTCCCCTACCATAGGGACGGGGAGAGACCGAGAAGTCATATGTCTGTAAATGCCCCTGAGCGTGACAGGAGAGAATATATATATATATATATATATATATATATATATATATATATATATATATATATATATATATATATATATATATATATATATATATAGCCACAAACGGTGTTCTTCCTTATATAGGGGAGATGAAGAAGAAAATGAGGCTCAGTAAAATCAGTAATACATCAGGAACTGCTCCCAGAGTTGACTGGAACCCGGAGGCCATGACATTTGAGTGGCGAATGAAACGCTAAAATTAATTCCCATGAAATGCAGTTAGAGCTTCATACATCTAGAGGTCTCACATGGACAGCTCCAACCATTCGTTATAAACTCCCATTTATTCTCTTTGGTATTAAACTATGAACACTAAGCCAGAAATAAAGACACTTAAAACTGATTTAGAATAATCAAACCATGTACTAAAACATCATTAAATGTGTGGTAACTATTGAAGAAAATTTAAGCTATACTCTCCATCTCCGCTTAACAGGAAGAAAAAGGACTAGAGATAATTCTAATCTCTACTGCAATAGCAAGATGGTACCGAGGATCTCTCTCTCTCTCTCTCTCTCTCTCTCTCTCTCTCTCTCTCCTCTCTCTCTCTCTCTCTCTCACACGCAGGTGTCATTCGTCATTAATCTGGCGAAGCAGAACAGTAGTACATACATCAAATTCATCTTAGCCTAAAATCACTACTTATGTTGTGATGTGAAAGGCACTCACCGAGAGAGAGAGAGAGAGAGAGAGAGAGAGAGAGAGAGAGAGAGAGAGAGAGAGAGAGAGAGAGAGAGAGAGAATGGATATCCC
>NC_090757.1:57971507-58001507 GCF_036898095.1 Palaemon carinicauda | reverse complement strand
TCCAATGATAACAAAAAAGGTAAAAGAGCTTTTTTTTCCCTTTTTACAGAAACATTTGTATCGTATACAACACCCTACATTGAGCAGGGTTCTTCACTTATCTGCCTTTTGGACACACTGGATAACAATCCTTATTTAGTTTGAAAACAAGAGACGATGTAGTCTTTGATAATGTTATGCCAATTTCCTATTCGACCTATAGATAATTTTCAAGTACAGTTCCAGTATTTTGCGAAAATTATTAACAAATCACACCTCACAAGTATAATACCTCTCTATCACTTTAATTATCTACCACAGTAATATTACTGTACTTGCTAATATACACTACGCAACTTTGAAGTTGTAAGTCAACAATATTCTGTATATTTAATTTTTGGACATCAAAACTTACAAATGCAATCAGCCATGGTGTTACGTGGTGCAGTACTTGCAGACAACTGATAGTAAATATAGTCTGAGTGTACTGCCCAAAAGTTCACCAAACAATAATTGGATACCAGCATCTTCTAGGATCAAGAAAAAATAGCGTGAGGACAAGCCAACACCTTGGAGGTTTTTCCTTAAAAAAAAAAAAAAAAAAAAAAAAAAAACACGAGGATGTACCATCGTTCTGTAGTATCACACATCTAGGTACACAGAGGGATGGAGATATATATATATATATATATATATATATATATATATATATATATATATATATATATATATATATATATATAGAGAGAGAGAGAGAGGAGAGAGAGAGAGAGACGGAGAGAGAGAGAGAGAGAGAGAGATGAGAGAGAGAGAGAGAGAGAGAGAGAGCGTATATTCATGTCTACAAAAAAAAAATACTTTTACAAATCCTCACCTCAGGAACTTTATCTCAGCTAACTGGTTTTTATATAAACGTGTGGCCTCTGTGTTGATATAGGTCCCGATATATTGCAAGAAAATTGAAAAAGGAAGAAAATAATAGGTAAAAAGGGTGCATAAATTACATTATGGAATATACCATTTCTTAATACAATTTAGAATAAAATTCAAAACTAAAATATACTGGTTCGAAAGAGAGGGAGGGACATCCAAGATCAAGCCATATTTGTAACCAAAGCCCTGATGACAGTCATTTAGACGGACGCAAAATATTAGCCTTGGCAACATCATGGATTTCTTCAAGAGAATGTCTTCCCAACGTTCCATTTTCTGTCGAGAATCTATGCAATATCAATAAATATAGTGTTAAGCACATCAATCATTATCTGCCCTGACGGGTTGAGAGAGAGAGAGAGAGAGAGGAGAGAGAGAGGAGAGAGAGAGAGAGGAGAGAGAGAGAGAGAGAGAGAGAGAGAGAGAGAGGATCAGGGTTATGGTTTACATAAATTCAGTCCGAATTATGGTTCTTGATGAAATTAAATCCAGAGGAGATCCTTTAGCTTTGGAAAATCTACATAAGTATCTATCCATGAAATAAAATTTTCAAGACGCCACTACACTCGTCTCTTACAATACTTCTGTAACCTGCTCTTTGAAAACCACCAACTTATTGACACCAATATTCATCCCATTTTCCCAGCATTCCTTACTGTCACCATTTATTACATTTTCCCCCTGATAAAAAAAAAATATCATCGTTACCATTTCAGTTTCTTAAGTCTCAGCCTTCAGTCAATGACTTATATATTTTTTTTAATATATATGTCCATACAATATGCCTTATCATATGTGACATCTGATTACAGTTATTAAATAAACTACTATATACGAGAGTTAACTATAATAAAACTGAAACTGCGAATCTACAAACAATATCAAATCATCATCATCCTCTCCTCCTAGGCCTATTGACGCAAAGGGCCTCAACTTGATATTACAAAGCTGCATTTGATATTTCTATTTCTATCTAGCGAGAGAGAAAAGATAGAAATATCAAATACAGCTTTTTAATAACAAAGAAACAAAAATATTCAATTACAAATAGCATTAAATACTGTATATATTAACAGCATTAATAAAATATCCTTCTACTTCACAATCGGATCATTAACGTTTTCTATAACATGGCAGAATCAACATCAAATTCTTTTCACATTAAGATAAAATATTATTGTGAACGGGGAAAACGATAAAGGAAAAGACAGAAAAAAAATATGATTCTGCATTTGCATTCACAGAATATCAATGAGCAAAAAATACCTATGAAATAAAATGGAACGGGGAAAAAAAAATATTTCCGGGTCGTAACCAACCATATGAATGCATCCAAAACCTGAATATCAAATATTTTGCCTTTCAACGTTTCACGTGAAATCCCCCCCCCCCATCCAATATCTTTCTCTCTCTCACTGAAACACAAATACTTTGCTGCAACTTGCCTTCTGTCCTTAATTGAGTAATCCTTCTGCATCAAATTTACTGGTTTAATATCAATAATAGGTTCTGGATAGTTTCTGTATGTATGTATGTATATATATATATATATATATATATATATATATATATATATATATATATATATATATATATATACATATATATCATTTATATATATACATATATTTATATATATAAAGAGAGAGAGAGGAGAGAGAGAGAGAGAGAGAGAGAGGAGAGAGAGAGAGAGAGAGAGGAGAGAGAGAGAGAGAGAGAGAGAGAGAGAGTGTGTGTCCGGTTTCTCTCGAAACACTATAAACATTTCGGTCATGAAACAAACCACAGTATTTCCCACAAGATGATGACCTGGGATGAGAGAAATCCACACACTTATGCATGATAGTGTAAAACGATAAAAAAATATACATTCTTGAGAAAAAGAAAACTACTTTTGAAAACGTAAAGAAAAAAAATAAGATTAACTAGTATTACGGTTTCAAATTTCACTTGGGAGTATTTTTGACGTTATAAATTCAGTGTCATACACCATACACAAATTCAGTGTCACATACACCATACACATGAATTCAGGGTTACATATACCATACACAAATTCAGTGTCACATACACCATACACATAAATTCAGGGTCACATACACCATACACATATAAAGAACAGATGGGAAAGACATAAAACTTGACCAGTTTCATCTTATCATTACATCTTCAAGAGGACTCTTGTATAGCTGTACAAATTTACATCAGCAAACCCCTTTTCTGGTGGTGCCAAATACTGTATATATATACAAAATCATGATTCCCAACATAATACATTTCAAGATGTATAAATATGGAAGTAAAATAAGCTTCCTATTTTACATGCAAAATTATATTATCCATACCGTGGTGTAAAAATGCATTAAATGATACAAAACACTTCTCACATCAAATAAAATGAAAAAAAAAATGTATGTACATTTTACAAAAATGGGGAAATGTCAAAATGGCATTACAAATATTATATACATACAATTTTACAATTACAAAAATATTAGCAACAGTGAATAAATTCAGATCAAACCTACAATAATTACAAATCAGCTGTTAAAACTGAACAATCTTTGCTCATATAAATCCTTATATTTTAAAATATAATTGGTGTAATCTATACATATTCATATTCTTGCGAAAGCTTTCTTTTTCATCAAATTTGGATTACATTACATTTTCCTTAATATTTATTACAAAAATCCCTTTTTATCACTAGGAAAATTTTGTAGGATTATCCCGTCTATTTCTTATATATTTCTACATGTCAATCATCATCCTATGAGACCAAAATTAAAATAAGATGAATTAAAAAGAACTAGTATAAACATCCTTCAGTACTTTCAGGGGGAAATATTTATAAGCTTTCATTGTGATATCATGTTGAAAAATCTTGTGCTATATTTTCCTTGTTATTACCATGAAACGTTTACTTTTTTAAATTCTCAACGCATTGTCTATCACAGTATCTGGATACCTTTATATTTTTGTATGCATTTCTTATAACATCAATTTCATAAGTAATAAATACAAGGCTACATATACATATAAGTAATTATCAGGGGGTCCTCCAGAGGACGCCCCATTTTCACTGGGCACCAATCACGCCACAAACAAAGCTCATTGCTCATTCTCAACATGTCAACATGGAGGTGTTTTATATATATATATATATATATATATATATATATATATATATATATATATATATATATATATATATATATACATACATACATATTTATATATACATATATATTTATATCCATACATATTTATATATACATATACATACAATTTATATATACACATATATATACATACTTATATATACATATACATACATATTTATATACATATATACATAATATACAGTATATATAATATATATATATATATATATAATATATATATATTATATATATAATATATATTATATATATACTATATATATAAAGATTATAATATAACAGGAGATGATGAATGGAGAAGTATTGAATTGAAAGCTCAAGATATAGACGACTGGCGAAATCTAAACGAGGCCCTTTGCGTCAATAGGGGAGAGAGAGAGAGAGAGAGAGAGAGAGAGAGAGAGAGAGAGAGGGGCATACGGTGAGCACTAATGAAGCACATGATAGCCAGACATGAAACTGTATGCAAAAATGTCGAGTTAGGATCTGAATTATTCCATATGACGAACATTTTGCATACAGATATTATATGACTGACAGGTTTTGTCAGACTGGCGTCGCAATAGCAAAGGCCATGTCTCACTCAATTTCATGTGGTATACTTAATGAAAATACTATTATTTTACTGATCTCTTTATTAAAACAAACTATACAAAATGAAATAATAAATTGAAATATGTTGGCATTTAGTTTAGGTGAACGTACACCTCGTTAAGAATTCTTTATCAATATTCGCCATAAAATGTTTTATCACGTTTGCTGTCAAAAAGATAAAAATCAAGGAAAGCTAAACTCACCTTTCCCCGAATAACGGAAACGTATTTTATTAAAATACAAAATACTTAACTAAAACATATAAAGCCGCTAAAAATCTAACAAGGGAGTTAACAGTCATACTTGGAGATAGTTGTCCTCTTATTTAAACAGAAAGATTTTAAAGACGAATTTCTTGAGGTTTCGACACATTATAGGAATACTAAGTTCATCACGCATCTATCAACACCCCCCCCCCCCCCATTGCTCTCCAAACGAAGCAACAAACGAAAATGGAAAAAAATATAAATATGGATATTAACGAACAATAATAGTTCATCTTCGTCATTTTGCAAGACGCTCTAAACGCTCCGGTGTCTAAGCAAAACACATGGAGAGAGAGAGAGAGAGAGAGAGAGAGAGAGAGAGAGAGAGAGATATCACTTCAGGGAACAATATTTTGAAACCTCTCGTTTCGACCCAGTGACATCTTCCAAATGTTAGGAGAAAACGATTGTTTAAACCAGTACAATCATTCATCAACATCTGGACTCCATTCACACACAATCTCTTCTGGTTGGTTGACCATCCCTCGTCCTCAAAAATCTTACCTCAGTGCGTAAGTGCTACCTTCCTGTACAGAGTGATTCTTTTTTACTGCAATGATCGCTCGAAGGACTCCCTATGACTAAATAACGCACGACATATTTTATATGAATGAAAATGTTCATTTGGTGTGGAAGTTTTGTAAAGTATGTAAAATAAGAATGGGTATAAAATTTAATCAAAGTATCGACCTATAGATTTAATATTTAGCAGATTTCTAAAATACCCATAAAAAAAACTACCAATTCGAGTTGTCTTCAACTTTAAAATCTTCCACCAATTTGATCTTTAAAATGTACAAAATTCCAGCAAGCGAAGCAAAGAATTGAACCACCTATTACACCCTGCCTTCCCTCTTCCTCGACTCTTGGGGAACCCGCAAAGCCTCGATGCCAATAATTCAACCCAATACAGGCCGCCCCCTCCTATCTCTAGGAAATTCCTCTTTGGCTTAAGACTGCTCATCAGAAACCGTAACTAACACAATATCACTAACACCCCCCTACCAAAACAACATGATGAAGAGGAAGGGAAGGCCATAACCCCGGATTCTGATTGGTCAAAGGTGCCCTCTTAACCAATCAGATCAACTCACTGAGCGCATTGAGAAGAAAAAATGGCGAGGGTTCGAAGGTATTGATAGGATGAGGTTATTCCTCCCTCAAGCGAGCATAACAACAATAGGCCCAGTTGAGTGATGATCAAGTCGTGTCTCGCCGAAAACTCCCAGTTCTTAAACTATGGATGATAGTATATTAGTAGGAAGGGGAATAGATTAGGAACCCTCACCCTTATTTGGGAGCAGACTAACTGGAGCGAGTCAAATGGCCTTCCATGAATGGATCTCCAAGGTTAGTTGCACATAAAAAAATCATAACAGATGTTTGAAAACTTAAATGGCATGAAAAACATTACATACTAGTATACACGACTTGTCAAAAATGACGGCTAAATATTTAGATATGCTACACACATTCAATCCTTCCCACCCCTTTTCCGCTTGGAGTACCTGCCTCTCTCCAGGGTATGACTACTCCTCTCTCACTTACCCAAGGGACGGGGAGAGACCGAAGTTATAACACACACACACATATATACATATTTATATATATATATATATGTATGTATGTATGTATATATATACATACATAAATATATACATATACATATATATATATATATATATACATATATATATACACATATATATATATATATATATTACATATATATATAAATATACATACACACGCACACGCACACACACACACACACACATATATATATATACATATATATATATATATATATATGTGTGTGTGTGTGTGTGTGTGTGTGTACACAAATATATTATAGCCAGAAACTTGCTCATTACTATAGAGATTCTTTAACATCTTAAAGCATACGTCATTTTCATTGTTTTTACACATTCTTTTCACTTGAGAGGGATGATATATTTTAAAAGTTGTTCTTTTGCGCATTCTTTTCCACTTCTTGGGCTTCGGGAAATTTTTCAGCGACGAAATTTATTCAAAAGAGTAATTAACTAAAACGAGAGATGACGGGTTTTGAAAACGGGCTGGACGAATGATGGTCAGATTTACTTAACATTCTTGGAATTTCTATTAACAAGACAAAAAATTTAACGGTTATGAAAATTAATTACTGTAGGTCTAAATTTTTTTACGCAAAAAATTATATCTTATTGTTTTAAACATTATAAAAAAATTATGAAACAGAAAATACTTTATTATGGGCACAAGTTTGTTACGGAAGACGACCAAACAATCTTTTAGCTATGTAGGTAGTATGTTGGCCAGGACACCAGCCACCCGTTGATATACTACCGCTACAGAGTTATAGGATCTTTTGACTGGCCAGACAGTACTACACTGAATCCCTCTCTCTGGTTACGGTTCTTTCCCTTAGCTAACAAATACACCGAATAGTCTGGCCTATTCTTTACAGATTCTCCTGTCCTCATACACCTGACAACACTGAGATTACAAAACCATTCTTCTTCACTTAAGGGGTTAACTACTGCACTGTAATTGTTCAGTGGCTACTTTCCTCTTGGTAAGGGTAGAAGAGACTCTTTAGCTATGGTAAGCAGCTCTTCTAGGAGAAGGATACGCCAAAATCAAACCATTGTTCTCTAGTCTTGGGTAGTGTCATAGCCTCTGTACCGTGGTCTTCCACTGTCTTAATTAGAGTTCTCTTGCTTGAGGGTACACTCGGGCACACTATTCTATCTAATTTCTCTTCCTCTTATTTCGTTAATGTCTTTATAGTTTATATAGGAAATATTTATTTTAATGTTGTTACTCTTAAAATATTTTATTTTCCCGTTTCCTTTCCTCACTGGGCTATATTCCCTGTTGGGAGCCCTGGGCTATATTCCCTGTTGGGAGCCCTGGGCTTATAGCATCCTTCTTTTCCAACAAGGGTTGTAGCTTAGCAGTTAATAATAATAATATCATTCAACAAGTAAATACCTTTTTAATAAGAGCAATAAAAACACTGCTAATTCAAATAATCTAATGCAAATAAAACTGTCCTGGTAATTTTCAAGACACCTGTACAAGAACTTTTATAAAGGCAAATTAATCCTATCACCAAATATAAGAGTATACAGTGTATCGTTCTAAAGGATCTTACTGCTGCTGAATTAAAACACAAAAAGGTCGTGGAAAACTCAGGAAACGAGAACAAAAAATACGGACATTTGTAGTTATAAAAAGAGCATTAATGTCCTTTTAAAGGATAAAAATCATGTCTAAGTGAATCCGAAAATTTAAATAAAGGTCAATATCAATTCTACTAGCCAAGAAAAGTTTAATCAATATACCAGAGGAGTAAAATATATTCATTTTTTATACATATACATAAGTAGAAGTATGGATATCTATGTGGATCGGTTAGAATTAGTTGGAAATAACTTCATATAGATCTGGATATCACGATGAATACGAGAGGGTAATCATTATAACTCATTAGCAAACACCATATATGTTGATAGAATAAAAACCCAAAGAAAATTTTCGATAAAAAATATATTCTTGTGATAAATGTGTGAATTATAATCTTACAGGGAGCTTACATTCAGTCTGACTAAATTTTTTTTTTTTTTTAATATAAATTGAACTTCCATAATAAACAATATTATCAGTCCTTCGAAAAGCAAATAACTTCTACAAAGTTGGCATCTCAAAAGAAATATACAATGGATGTATTTCTGCAAACCTATAATGACAGTCTATTCGCGTAATCTATATACCTGCTTTTACTTAAGGGCCAACAAAGCAACAATGAAATAGGAAATCCAACAACTGGAAAAACCCAATCAACTAGCTGAACGAGTCAACGAACTGACTTCTATGAACCGAGATGAGCTAACTCATTTCTCAAAATATGGCTGAAGGAGTCTTAAAAGAACAACTAACCAGCCTCTTCTCGGACCAGGAATGGTCAGGATAGGCTGAAGGGAAGAGTAGTTTATGATATAGGGTACTGGGGGAGTAGGGGCCGATTGAGGTTCTTGTTCTAACAGTGGTATAGAAAGAGAGCGGCAGAGCCACACCTAGATGGATCGATGGTCTCTTGCACGCTATTACAGTTGGGCCATCTCTCTCTCTCTCTCTCTCTCTCTCTCTCTCTCTCTCTCTCTCTCCTCTCTCTCTCTCTCTCTCTCTCTCTCTCTCTCTCTCTCAAAAACAAATCCATCATGCTTGCGTCGCCTAGGTAAAATGATATCAGGTAGTTCATATCAGTGAAAAATTATTATTGAGCGGTCGGTTTTCTCCCTTTAGTACTTGAGTGATTATAAACTTTTCCAAAAGTAGATCGTTGCTATTGACTAGAGGACAAGAGTATGACAACCTGGCGTTTTTTGTCTGGACCTTGTCCGTAGGAAACAAGATCAATTTGGAAAGGGCATAAAATACATAGATTATAATCAGAATAAAATTCCAAAGACTGGCGGGAAATTTTCATCCTGTTTTAACTATAACGCTAAATTATGATTGTGTTGCATTTAGCGCAATACTAATATAACTTTTTCAAGAAAAAGGTCTCTACTTAATCAAGCAAGTGAATCGATTCGTTAACTTTTGTTACCTGTTGTAAAAAAAATTACCTTGGAAATCGGAAAATACAAATTTCAAAATCATTCATTTGCTCTAACGAAAAAATAAAATTATCAATGGGAATTCTACGCGCATAAACAATTATTTGAACTTTAATATTAGTTTTTCATATTTAATTTCTTCAATAAATGTATATGAATTTATGAACTTAGATTTAACATTATCACCAGTCGGCCAACAAATGAATGAAGTCAGCTTACACATTCTAAAAACAATCTTATCAGTTCGTGCAAAATTCCGGGTGAAATATACAAAGGGAATGAGGCCAGGGTGCCCTATGATTAGCTATTCCAATGAAGATATAAAACCTGATAAACAGGTGGTGGGGAGGGAATGGAATCAAGAAGCAGTTACACGCTTCCAGGGCACGAGCTCTAGCCATGGGGAGAAGGGTGACGGGCGAGGGGGGGGGGGGGACTTGGGAAAGGGGTTTCATTGTATGGAGTGGAGTGCCAATTATAAGAATGAGACAATTATCAAAAAGTTAATGGAAAATATATGAAGTGGGGAAAAGAGCGGTAAATGACATGGAATGCAGTCCATTTAAAACACGATCTTAAGAGCTAAATAAATAAATGGAATTAAGAGAAAAGAAATCAGAGAAAACACACAAAGGAATCACCACCTAAAATCTAATGCGAAACAAGATAAGAACGAGTAATGGGATAAGGGGAATAGGGAGTGATAATAGGGTGAGAGAGAGAGAAAAAAAAGAATTATCCGTACGCTGAAGAGGGGAAGACAACAAAGAAGGTAAACAGGACCCTACAGGAGTAAGGAGGAAGGGGCAGGAGCCAGGGGCTGTAGGGGACATGGGTAAGAACAGGAAGTCCGACGGACGGATAGAGTGATAAGCTAAGCGACGAAGACTGCCACCACCCAGGGAGGAGCTACTGTCCGGCAACAATTAACTTGGGGGCTGCAATAGAACGTCCCTCTTGTCTGGAGAAAACTCTTTCGGGACAATATATGAGAGAGAGAGAGAGAGAGAGAGAGAGAGAGAGAGAGAGAGAGAGAGAGAGATTGTACTGTATGTTTAATTATATTCCTCTCAAACACACACGACTACAACTAACGGATAGACTGAAATATTTACCCAGGTCAAATAAAGCAAACAGGTTAATACCGGTGGCACTATCTTAGTAAACTCCTAAAACTAAATATTCAATCTGATAAAAGTTTCTTTTGAATGAAAGCTGAACACTAAAAAGAAGAAAAATGCTATATTAAGACGTAACTGGGAACAAACATGGCAGAGTAGACAGTGAATGGGAGAAACGATTACATGACAATGTATTTAAATTACATGTTAGAAGGAATAACTTGCGTATACTGAAATAAGGAAAAAATTACCTAAAGCTATAAAATAGAAGGCCAAGTTCTTGACAAAGGAATAGGATATAGGAAGGAATATTGCCAAAGGAGAGTGATAAAAAACTTGAATACTGCGAAGGAAGAACAAGGAAGGAGGAGGGAGAAGAGGAGGGAAGGACACGACTGAAGGTGGAGGGGTAGTAGAGAAGTTGTAAGGGGGGGGGGGAGCAGAAGACAGCGGAGCAAGTGGTAGATTGACGTAAGGGGGGGATGGAGAGTAAGAGGAGGGTCATGCACGCGATGATTGACAGACAGACACAAGAGGACGCCGTGGAATGCGCTGTTATCGATCACTTAGCAAGTCACCCCCCCCCCCTTTCTCTTCTTTTCTACACACATACATAAACCTCAGGAGGGCCACCTTCCACAAGTTAAGAGATACGATATCTCTTCAACACTCTAGGTCTCTCTCTTCCCTTCCTACATGAACGGCGAATACATCGACCCCTTGAGACCTACTACTCGATCCCTTTGCTGAACAAGTCGTCTGTTATAAAGATAAGGAAAGGTCCCAGCAGTGACTGAGAGCATTTGTCAAACGTATTCTTCTTGTTCTGTAGCCGAAGTGTAAACGACATAAATGCATGGAAGGTATTATCGCTGCTGAAATTACCTGCAATGAAAGTGCGGCCGAGTCATAACTCTCGAAACACGCTGTAATTTCACGAGAAACAAATCGACTTTTCAATTTTTGATGTCGTCATTACCTGCGCTCTTCCTATTCGGTTTAGTTAACAATTCTGTCAAGGAAACATAAAAAAGGGATTAATTACTCAAAAATTTATGAACAGATCTTCTTTGATGATTTAACGGTGGCATCCAACTGCACATAAACAAGGCATGTCTCCTGACTTCAATCGAAAATTTTGTTAGCCAACCAAGTGACTCGTATTTGACTTGCGACTTCAGGACACAACAGGCTCTTAGATTTCTTTTCCTTTCCTTATGAACACTTGAATTTTGCGCAATCGAACAAAATGTCTGACGGAAAAGTTCAATGAAAATACCCTTCATTATAATGTCCGCAGGAGTATTAAACACACAATACACAAAGTTATATGGCGGCCCAAATGTAATTAGCGCAACTAGAGTTCTACATTACAGTTCCATTAAATTGCTACATTTGAACCAAGCTAATTATGACCTTGTTAATTACACGCCATTTCTAGCTTACCATACTAGTAGTGAACAATGGGCATTCATATATCTCTTAGTGGAACAAGATAATATTACAGTAATAAACTCGTTTCGATTTGCTGCTGTCTAGCCTGGGGCAAGACTAACTATATTAGTCTCTTTATATGGATGTCGAATACCTTTATCCGACTTTGGAAGGGTCGCTATGACCGGACTTATCATCTTAGCCCTACCAAATATACGATAATTACTGAGCTTATGGATACAGTTTTATATTAAAATTATTATTCTTATTATTGATATTATTTTGAGGACCTTAGGGTCAATAGGTGTAGGTGGAGATGATGATGCTGAATGAGATTATTAAAATTATAATCGATGATATGCAGCATGCGTAGAATGATTGGATTTTGTGAATTAGAAGTGTAAATTACTCTACTAACTGAATTTCATAACTTTTAATTTGGAAAAAAAAGATCCAACATTAATTTTCACTCATATTCTGTAGCACGATTCAGAATCAACATTTTGTTAGCAATGTCTAAAAATGCTATGGTCTTGAAACCTTGTTGTATATATTTTTTTTTTAAATCGTATGAAGCGCATATAATACGCATACTAAATTAATAACACTAACGAATTAGAGAATTGACAAAATACAACCTAACGTTAATTCGTAAAATACATCAAGATGAGTTGCCGTAACTAATAAAACACTTAGTATTATTATTCTTATTATTACTTGCTAAGCTACAACCCTAGTTGGAAAAGCAAGGATGCTATAAGCCCCAAGGGCTCCAACATGGAAAATAGTTCAGTGAGGAAAGGAAACAAGGAAAAATAAAATAATTCAAGAAGAACAACAACATTAAAATAAATATTTCCTATATAAACTATAAAAATCTAACAAAACCAGAGGAGGAGAAATAAGATAGAAGTGAACTCTTGCCAAAGATAGTGGAAGACCATGGTACAGAGGCTATGGCACTACTAAAAGACGTTATTACCATTAGAAGATACACAAAGTGCCAAGCATTTGTTCAAATCCAAGAGAAAGAAGTTCAAAATTCCGATAAATTACAAAACCCAATAATATATTACTCATTAGTGCAACCGTACACATAACTCATTTAAACATTAATCATATTTCATTATTTCTTTTAACTATAACAGAAAAATAAATTTTAGATTTGGAGAAACTTTTAAAAAGATAACCTTCTCCTCTACCAAAACCAACGCAAACCAACTATTCAACATTCACTTAATAATTAAAAATATAATGGTTAACCACAAAACTAAAAAGATTAAGATGAATACACAACCTGAATAGTTGGTTGGTTGGAATTAGATCGCTTTGCTTATAGCAAGACACGGGCTCTTGCGTTGGCACACCGTAACTCACTTGAATGATGAACCTAATCTACTAATTGGCTGTAAACTTTCGAAATGAAATCATATTCCATTTTATGAAGTAAAAATAAACTCTAATCACTTAGAACCTTGAAAGTAAATTAGTAATTATAAGTCTTTTCATCATTATTATCATTATTATTACTATTATTATTATCATCATCATTAAAAGAAGGAAATTAACCAGCCCAAATGAGCCAAGCTTGACTCTTACAGATGCAAATAAGACTTTGAAAAGAAAATGACTAAAAAGACGTTTTATGTAGCAACATAAAAAAATAACAAAAGAGAAATGGAGCCAACTACGATCACATATAATCAGGCCACTGCTCCCAAGAGTAACTTCAGAATACCAGTCGATTTTCAAGCACAAGTAAGCACAAAGAATTTATGTATGTTAATGGGTATACCTCCATTAAATGCGAGGGCACACATAGAAATAGAATATACATAGTAAGTGTATCATCGAAAAATAATGGCCTTATATATATACATAATATATATATATATATATAATATATATTATATATATAATATATATATAATGTATATATATATATATATATATATATATATATATATATATATATATTTATATATATGTATATATAATGAATGTATGTTTATGTGTATAATTCACAGCGAAATGTGATGCTGAGAAGCATAAATAAAAGTAAGACGAAACTAGTAAGGATTCACTGTAGTCTCATTTTCCAACAAGTGTTTTTAACACATACATACACATTATATATATATTATATATATATATATATATATATACACATACATATATACATATATATACATACATATATACACATATATATATATATATATATATATATATATCACACAAACCAATTCACAAATTCGCAAAGTATATGAAAACCTTTGGCATCTGAATTAGCAAGATGCCGTTCACCAAACCTTGGTTCATGGGTGCGCGTCTTGTAAGCCCGAAACGTGCTGTGTCCACCATTTAATAAGGGCAATTTCCTTCATGTATTGCTTTGGCAGACATAACGAACGTGAGGCAGAATTATGAAAATTGGTCCTGACCCAAGAGAGCTCTTTAATTTCTACTCTTATATTTCCTATAAATGTATTTTTTTTTCAATGTTTTCTTTTCTTTGAATGTCTTAGTGACCTTTATTTAAACTTTTCTCTTCTTTTAATATTTCAATTTATTATAATTATTGAGGTGAAATTGGGGTAAAAAAAAAATGTCATATGTAATAATGAGAGAGACGCTTTCCTCTACCATTATGTTACAATATACAATCAGATAATAAATAAGTCATACAAAGAAACCAGTTTCAAATTACGTTAGTTCCTGTATGAACAAGACGACAAATTCAAAGATACCAATATTTAGAACTATTTCTTTGTGGGAAGATGTCCTGCAATAAATACTGTTGGGTGCTGCATAAAGTCCTACTTACGGTCAGTTATTAATATTCCTTAACTTTATTATCAAAATAAATTCTCAAGTCTTATGAAATTAATATAAAGAATCCTTATCATACTCAATTATATATTTAAGGATAATTATGAAATATGGAGCTCGTTTTAACGACCAGAATCTACCAATAATTGAAATTTTCACCACAGAAAAGTTAATAGAATTTTACCGAAGGCAGCATGAAACAAGACAATTTGCATGTTATTTCTTTTCGGCCATAAAATAAAATCGTTCAACATACGTCTGATCAAAAGCGTCATTTCGGTAAGATTGCGTAGTCTAGCGTTAAGGCACTGAGATCATCGACATAATTGAAATTCTACAATTAAAAGAACATACAGGTAAGTTATTTGAGTATATATCCTTGCTAATGATTACCCCAAATGTGTGTTGAAAACTATTACCATCACGATACTGAACTTTCCCCGAATACAAAATATACGACGAAAGAGAGAGAGAGAGAGAGAGAGAGAGAGAGAGAGAGAGAGAGAGAGAGAGAGAGAGAGAGAGAGAAATACAAAACAATGATATTTTACCAACTCCCACGATTGAAATGAGCACAAACACGCATACGGGGGGGAGAGAGAGAGAGAGAGAGAGAGAGAGAGGAGAAGAGAGAGAGAGAGAGAGAGAGAGAGAGAGAGAGAATCAAAACAATGAAATTTTACCCAACTCCAGCAATTAAAAGGTATATGCAACGTATAAATATATATATATATATATATAATATATATATATAATATATATATATATATATATATATATATATATATATATATAATACACACACAAAGAGAGAGAGAGAGAGAGAGAGAGAGAGAGAGAGAGAGAGAGAGAGAGAGGAGAGAGAGAGAGAGAGAGAGAGTCTTGGTATTCCAACCGTGCCCTTTGACTCAAAGACAAGGCGAAAGAAAGGGTCAAGGCCAGCAATGCCAAACCCAACAGAAGTCGACGTCATACGCGGAGGCAATAAAAAAAATATGAGTTGGCAGTTACAGAAGAGATGACCGACCCTCATGGCTGATGATGATGATGCCACAGTTTAACCTCTTCTTGTTTTTTTTCTTTTAGTCTCTGAGCCAACAACCAAGGGCATTAAGAGGCAATGAAACAGGTGCAGCCTAGAAGGTGGTGTTCCATTTCTCCTTATTTGTAGGTTTTCAACAATATGATGTTATGAAGAAATTGTCGTCTTTGTGATTCGCCTATCATATTTAAACATATCTTAAGATAAGATCACAGAACCCAACAACTCATAAGTAATAAAACATCAGGTAACCCTACCATATGTATGGCTTATTTTATGATGAAAAGCACACCTTTACTGTCCTGAAAAACATATAAACTTTTCACTCCTTAATGATTATCGTTGGTAGTAGGTTGGCCAGGGCACCAGCCACCCGTTGAAATACTACCACTAGAGAATTATGGGTTCCTTTGACTGGCCAGACAATACTACATGGGATACTTCTCCCTGGTTACGGTTCACTTTCCCTTTGCCTACACATACACCGAATAGTCTGGCATATTCTCTTCTGTCCTAATAAACCTAACAACACTGAAATTACCAAACAATTCTAATTCACCCAAGGGGTTAACTACTCCACTATAATTTAGTGGCTACTTTCTTCTTGTTAAGGGTAGAAGAGACTCTTTAGCTATGGTAAGCAACTCTTATAGGAGAAGGACACTCCAAAATCAAACCATTGTTCTCTAGTCTTGAGTAGTGCCATCGACTCTGTACATGGTCTTCCACTATCTTGGGTTAGAGTTCTCTTGCTTGAGAGTACACTCGGGAACACTATTCAATCTAATTTTCCTTCCTCTTGTTTTATTAAAGTTTTTATAGTTTATATAGGCAATATTTATTTTAATGTTGTTACTGTTCTTAAAAATATTTCCTTTTTTCCTTGTTTCCTTTCCTCACTGGGTTATTTTCCCTGTTGGGGCCCCTGGGATTATAGCATCCTGCTTTACCAACTAAGGTTGAAGCTTAGCAAGTATATATATATATATATATATTATATAATATATATATATATATATATATATATATATATATACACGTGTGTACGTAAACATTCAGGAACAAGTGGTGCTCAGATACAATGGATGCCAGGGAAAATAAATATTTTGAGGGAATACTGATTAATTTCGTCTCAAAAACATCATCAAGAAGACTGATTTATTGTATGTAATGCGCAAAACTCACGAGAACACGTGATGTTTAAGATACTAAATATAATAATAAAAATGAAAATATACGAAACCTCAGATTGATTCACAAAGGTAATATTTTTCTTTTGCTTTTGCAAATCTCTCTCTCTCTCTCTCTCTCTCCTCTCTCTCTCTCTCTCTCTCTCTCTCTCTCTGAAAAAAAAAAATATATATATATATATATATATGTATATATATTGTGTGTGTGTGTATATATATATAACTTGAACCCCACAATAAATTTCAGCTAATAGGATACAATTACTAACGAAAACTTCAGTTCAAGGTTCCGCCATTATCGAATTATCACTCAGTTGCTCTTCATAAGGCAAAATTATAAACCGAAAATTATCAATTTTGGACTCTCACGATTCCTCAAGCAGACAGTTTACTAACCGCAAGGATACCGGCTAACAATCGAAGTCTGCAACCTGGATTCGAACTCCATTTCCCATATGTCTATGACAAGGACGTGTGTTAAAAGCTTCCTCTCTCTTTTAGGGAATCGTTCACGTCAGGGGAAATAACATGCTTATATAGAAATGTTTCTGCGCGTTCGCGTAGACGTCGCAATAGTCTAAAACGTTACGATGACACTTCAGCCTATGTTTGCGAACTAGACCTCAACAATCCCCCTTTTTTTTTTTTGGTGAATATGAAATTATTAATAAAGACAATTTGAGAGTATTCAAAATCTAACTTTAGCCGCACAATCATTTGTAAGAATATCAAATGTTGAAATGATTACCCATTAAAAGCACAACGGAATTATAAAGACATGTACAGTTGGCCTAAAGAATTCCTTAACAGCACGGCAAGTTCCTGTGTGTAACCCCCACGTACCACCTCTGCCATCTTCTACCAAGAGGATCTATTTGGTTACTCGCCATGC
Source organism: Palaemon carinicauda (assembly GCF_036898095.1). NCBI lineage: Eukaryota > Metazoa > Arthropoda > Malacostraca > Decapoda > Palaemonidae > Palaemon > Palaemon carinicauda. The sequence goes on along the minus strand of NC_090757.1, from coordinate 57,983,417 downwards.
CATAAGGGTGTGACAGGGTGTATTTCCATAGAGCGAGGTGTACCAAGAATTCCTGTGTTCCAACCGTACATACGCTTCCCAAAAAATAGTGGTTGAGAGAGAGAGAGAGAGAGAGAGAGAGAGAGAGAGAGAGAGAGAGAGAGAGAGAGAGAGAGAGAGAGAGAGAGAGAGAGAGAGAGAGAATCCTTCCTTTGCTATTTGGCTATGACGTTCATGCACGTCTGGTGTCACAAAAAAAAAAATCTATATAACTCAAAGATTCTTTCCTGGCGGCGTTACAGACGTCGGGCGATGCAACCAAGACAATCGGATATTAGCAATATCATTTCGGAGACAATTTTCTCTTCGTAATTAACGGCTTCCTTCGAAATCATCTGTAGAATTGCTTAAAGATAACTTCTATTGTTATATGAAATGGTTATTACTGAAGATAATAGAATCGTGTTGATTATTCAAATATAGATTGTGAAGATATTGACATCTTTTAATATTACAAAGTTTTAATACAACTTGAAATATTTTTTTATTATTATTATGACAATGACGATGACAAAATCCTAACGTTAATAATTAATATTCCTTCACTTCATCTTCTATGAATCATTTTCATATACAATTACATATTTTACTGATAATTAATGTGGTAATTAAATTATCAAAACAGCTATTTTTCCATACTGTCGGACAACGTAAAGTAGGCCTATAGTGCAGCACGAAACCCCTACAAAGATATCTATTAAATAAAAATAAAAAATGGCCTCAATTTACAACTGCATAGAACAATTGAAGTGGCTCCGTAAAAATAAAAAAAAAATGATTAATGCTATGTTAAAAAATTGAACCAAATAACACATGCAATTATTTATCAAGCTCGTGAATACCATTTCGTGTGCAAATTCCAAAATTGCCATAAGAATAAACCCCGGTCTGTGCTAAATAACGGTTTCTGAAGTATATTAAACTACATATTACACCAACCTTTCAATTGTTGTCAACGATATAGATACAACAAAAGTTGAACTTGTAACCAAGCAAATTATGCCTTAAAGTAAATTTATCGAATGTGTCAATACAATAAGCATTTAGTTTGACAATTAAATCATTTTAGAAATAATTCAATCCATAAATAGAGAGAGAGAGAGAGAGAGAGAGAGAGAGAGAGAGAGAGAGAGAGAGAGAGAGAGAGAGAGAGAGAGAGAGAGAGATTATCAACAACTGCATTACAAAGATAAGCGAAGAATATTTTGTTCAGACACTTTAAAAGGATATCAGGGAATTCCGGAACGGATAAATAATTATTGCTAAAACTTATATCGCACCTGCGACTATGCAAGACTATGAAGTTGTTAGACAAAGGTAAAACATGTGGCTTTAACAGAAATAAATAAATATAAATACATACGCAACCCAATAAGACAGACGAGGATGAAGTAAAACTTTCAAAACTTCCTAGCGATGCATCGATCTCCTTTGACAAATAAGTTGATATGTATCCGAGGTCAATTCTATCAACACATTAAGTTTGGAATGATAAAGTAACACTCTAATATGTCACAATTAACAGTCGCAAAAATTATTCATTAAAGAGCACAAGTTTGTAATGGAAAACAAAACTCATAAACTAATATGGATAAGTTCATGAATAAGAATAGCTTAATATTTAATAAAGAATTGGGTCAGAGAAAGAAGGAAGTGAATAATAAAAGAATAAAGTAATGAATAATGGTGACAGGATATGCAAGACATTGTAAAAAAAAAAATAGTGAAATTTGATTGAAAACGCATATCAAATTGTACACAAAAGAAGCCAAAAGAAATTGTGTATTGATATCAGAACTGGAGAAAATGAAAGACAACCGTTACGATGCCACATGCAATGGCTTAATAGTCAATCTGACAGAACCGGGGTTGCAATCATAAATTTGCACTGCTCCCTTTCAGCTCCAACCTACAGAAGAGGAATGTATGAAAATAATGTCCCCCAACTCTAGGTTCATTTAATTATTATCATCATCATCATTATTATTATTATTATTATTATTATTATTATTATTAGCTACAACCCTAGTTGGCAAAGCAGGAAGTTATAAGTCCACGGCCTCCAACAGGGTAAAATAGCCCAGTGAGGAAAGGAAACAAGGAAATAAATAGACAAGAGAAGCAATGAACTATTGACCCAAAATATTTAGAAACAGTAACATTAAAATACATCTTTCATACACAACTATATATATATATAAAAGAGAGAGAGAGAGAGAGAGAGAGAGAGAGAGAGAGAGAGAGAGAGAGAGAGAGAGAGAGAGAGAAATAAGATAGAATAGTGTGCCCTCAAGCAATATCTGGTATTTATTTTATAATTGGAATATTTTGTGTCTGTTCCAACTTAAACTAACATACATATATTAATACTTTTCAAAAGTGATTAGCAGTTTCTTTGAAGCATGGATAAGAATCTACGCTGTTCTTTCTGTCCAAACTATCTAATGAGAACAATACACTAATGACGTACTTCATTATATTTAGCGAATGTATTTAAAAAAAGCCACAAAATTTTGTTTTGGTAAGAAAATGCGATTTGAAATTTTTTTACGGATTCTGGGAACTTCCCTGTTTAAGATTTAAAGTTGTGTGTGTATGTGTGTGTGTGTGTGTATATGTATATGTATATGTATATATATATATATATATATATATATATATATATATATATATATATATATATATATAAATATATATATATGTATATGTATATATATATATATATATATATATATATATATATATATATATATATATATATATATCTTGAATTTATTCGAACCAGCTCTAGCGGAGTCAAATTCACCTCCCATGAAAACATACTCACAATATTACAGCAAATACCACGTACAATAGTAACATTCTTCATGTACTTCATCTGTAGAAAATATTCACTGTCATTCCCTGTCCTGTGGGTAGAGTTCTCTTCCTTGAGGGTACACACGGGCACACAATTCTATATTATTTCCTTTCTTCTTGTTTTATTTTAAGGTTTTTATAGTTTATATATGAAAGATTTATTTAAACGTTGTTATTCTACTTGAAAACTTTATTTTAATTGTTAATTTCTTTTCTTGCAGTTTCCTTATTTCCTTTCCTCAGAGTTATTTTCCCTGTTGGACCCTTCGGGCTTATAGCATCCTGCTTTTCTGACTAGGGTTGTAGCTTAGCAAATAATATCAATAATAATAATATGAATAATAATAATAATAATAATAATAATAATATCAAAAATATTTCTAATCTATATTTGTTCCATTTACCTCACAGCCGTATTGTTACTGATTACTAACACTTGTGTTGAATTTAATACTATTAATTGTATCCAGAAAAAAAGAATATATATAAAACTAGCATTTTTATATTCAGGATGAATGCTACAACACCTGGTAGCTTCAGCTAAAATTTATTATAAAAACAATTAAGGAGTCAGACAGTTCGTGTGGAACTCAATCTCAATTTTTTATTGCTTAGAATAAAAATTCGAAAAAAAAAAATCCAAAAATAAATTCAAATATTTCCCAGCGCCATTTAACGCATTTAAATTAATAAAAAAAAATAAATGATCTCCAGACAATATCGAAAAAAATGAAACGCCATAAAATGCACGAAAATCAAATCTAATTATATGCAGCCGAATTTTTCAAAGAAATTTTTAGGCATAACAATTAATATCAATCGTCCTCCAACATTGTGAATTAATCTAAAATATTTTTTTCACCCCGATTCCATTTATCCAAATTGTCTAAAATGATTTCCACATCATAACATTTATTTACCAAAATTAAATTTTCTGACCTCAAACAATGTGGTAAAAAATTAAGTATACATTATTTCTCACTGGTTTCATATTTTCGACATTAATGGATATATAAAAACAGGAAGTAGCTTCTTCGTTCTCCTGGCCTCACAAAAAGCCCCATGCATCTGCATAAGTTTTCTTACAACAAACCCCAAAGCCCCAAGAGGAATTTTCCCCCTTGACCTATCCCTCCCTAAAAACGCGGCTTTTACCACCCCTTCCCTTCGCCTTCACTTGAAAAGACAGATGGAGACAAATTACAGAGTCCGCAATTACTCTGCCTTCAACGGTAAGACGGTAAGAGGGAGGGGACCCAAAATTAAAACGTTTCAAATATTTGCTTTGTACTTCGCACAAATTTGCAGATTGTCAATCCGGGAACCCTCAGGCCTTGGGGGCAGTTTTGAAATCTTATGCCAACAGAAGACATTCTCACAATAAATCTGCGGCTTCCTATCTAATGAAAATGATAAAGATTAGAGACAACGTACAAATGGAAGTAAAAATAATAGGCTATATATAATAAAAAAAAACATCTAAACTATTATGGCAATTATCATTACCATTGGAAAATTAAAACTTGAAATGTATGGCGAAATAATTTTAATTCCACAAATGTTATACTTAACCTGCACAATAATAATAAAAATGATGATAATAATAAGAGCAACTGCATTATTATTATGAAGAAAAAGAAAAAGAAGAAGAAGAAGAAGAAGAAGAAGAAGAAGAAGAAGAAGAAGAAGAAGAAGAAGACCATTATCACAGCAATTCTTATTTGCCTCCTTAAATTAATCTTTACATTACGAAAAAAAGACTATACGCCACGGTAAGGTAGCTAAAGAAGCAAAGATATTTAATATGGAATTAAAAACAAAACAAATTTTCCATCATGAAACAACAAGTAAAAGTTGAGTCTTCACTTTAAAAAACAATTAAATAATAATCATATTCCGAGAGTGTGTCTGTTTGACTGTATATCAGGAGAATGAAGTTAATTCCGATGTGCTGAAGTTTGGCAATCGACTTGATTAGTGCTTTCAGAGTAGTTATGAGGCTCCGTACTACACAGTATTCTAGAAGTTTTATTCCATCTGTGACCAAATTTATTTATGAAAGATCTATTTTAATGTTGCCATTCTTCTTAAGATATATTTCAATTGTTCATTACTTTTCTTGTAGTTTATTTGTTTCCTTATTATTTTCCTCATAGCTATTTTTCCCTTGTGCGAGCCCTTGGGCTTATAGCATCCTGATTTTGCAGCTAGTGTTGTAGCTTAGCTAGAAATAATAACAATAATAATAATAACAACAACAACAACAATAATAATAATAATGATAATAATAAAACCAGGCAGAAGGATACGGTCGCCTTAAATTTCAACGATGGTTAGCTCAGCAGGTGACTGTGTCCCGCAGTCTATCTGTTACAAGTCACATGAAAATCCAGTCGGTGACTGAACTGTCAGTCCGACTGCTTCACTACTTGGTCTGTCTGCCAGTCCAGCTGTCACAAGAGGCAGAGAACCTCGGTCAATCCAGAACGAGTCAACTCGAAACGCAGAGTTACTTTCTAAGTGTTGACTTGTAAGCGACTCCATTTAAAACCTCCGGATAACAAATAACGACGACCCCCACGCCCGTCCCCACCCCTGGTTTTCGGAGAGCAAACACCAAAACGATTATCAAAGCACGCACACGTCGTTATGGAAAAACAAGTCGATGGTCTTCCGGAATCGCTCGGTCAACAAGGGATTCTTTCTTCTACCTATAAGTAATGAGGAAGGGCAAATAAATGCCCACTCGAAGATCGCTCTTCACGTCAGATGGATCTTCATTAAAAGCTCATCTTAAACATGCACAGGGTTCTAACCTTAATTAAGATAACTTGCAAACCATTATCACGGATGCAGAGATTGGAAGATTTAATAATCTTAATTATTTTGATGGCTGCTTTTCCGGTCCCATACAGCAGGGGAACCCCACTCTCTACAGGACCTCCACTGTCGTTTTACCTTGTCCGTTCAGAGTATTTAACATTTCATATCACATATTGTTCATTTACTGTTAAATCGTCACTATTGTATGAATGTTGAAATAAGAAAGTCTTCAGTTTCCACTTGAAAGCTTTAATGTCTTCAATCATTCGAATGTTTCTTTTAAATGTTTTGTTGAAAGGGTTAAATCATAATCATAATTCCACTTAGACTAGAGCAAATAATAACGACGACAATGATACGATAAAACCAATATTAAAAGTTCTGATTGATACAAAAATAATAAAGGATTTATTCGTTGACCTGTAATTCTCAAGAGAAATAATAACGGGTTTTGGTGTGTTCCCAAGCAGGTGACACTTCCAAACCTATCAAATAACGGCATTTCAAAACAATGTATTCAATAAAATGGAAAAACAGAAACCGGAAATGGGTTGAGACAATCCAAGGCTCTTTCTATCCGCGCGTGCGCGCTCGCGAATGGAATGAACACAGTCATCGTGGTTCAATGGATGCACATTTTTCAGTTGGGTTCAAAGAACAAATCTCACATAAAACCCGCCTCTGCAAGGAGGAAAAAAAAAACACTTTAAAAATAGCAAAAATAGAATAAAAAGTTCTCAACACCAAAAGAAAAACCAAACTACTTTTCTACTAGGAAAATCTATTGCTGGAAACATTTTCCGCGAAAATTAACATCTCAAAAAAATAATAATGCCCAGCTTGAAAAAAGCCAATGAAATTTTCTTAGCTCTTCAATCCATCGTCTGCTCTACCTTTCCCTGCTTCGTTTGTAATCTTTGGGGGTCCCATTCTGTTATTCCTAATGTGCAACCAATGAGGTTCACGCCGAACAACGTTTTAAGTACACATTTTTATACCCGTTGAGTTATGGGGTATTTTGACTGGCCAGAGGGTACTACATTGTATCCTCTCTGGTTACGGTTAATTTTCCCTTTGCCTACACATATCCACACTGAATAGTCTGGCCTATTCTTTACATATTCTCCTCTGTCCTCATACACCTGACAACACATATTACCAAACAATTCTTCTTCACTCAAGGGGTTACTGCACTAATTGTTCAGTGGCCACTCTCCTCTTGGTAAGGGTAGCAGAGACTCTTTAGCTATGGTAAGCAGCTCCTCTAGGAGAAGGACACTCCAAAATCAAACCATTGTTCTCTAGTCTTGGGTAGTGCCATAGCCTCTGTACCATGGTCTTCCACTGTCTTGGTTTAGAGTTCTCTTGAGGGTACACTCGAGCACACTATTCTATCTTATTTCTCTTCCTCTTGTTTGGTTAAAGGTTTTCTAGTTTATATAGGAGATATTTATTTTAATGTTGTTACACTTCTTAAAATATATTTTCCTCGTTTCCTTTCCTCACTGGTCTATTTTCCCTGTTGTAGCCTCTGGCCTTATAGCATCCTGCTTTTCCAACTAGGGTTGTAGCTTAGCTAGTAATAATAATTATAATAATAATAATAATAATAATAATAATAATAACATCTAATCTAACGCATACATTATAGCCTGAGTAGATGTCGAGTTACATAAGCACATATTTCTTCCGACAAACACCAAACTTCCTTCCCTACGAGTGAGAGATCCAGAAAGGTAAGGGATTCAGGTTTATCAGTCTATTCATGGAGTATGAGGTTGCTAGCCCGAAGGTCTATACGCTAGCCAACACTATTTTCTTGACCCAATCTGGTATTTTATATATATATATATATATATATATATATATATATATATATATATATATATATATATATATATATATATAAAATGTGCGTATATGTGAAATTAATGAAAACGGTAATTGATTCGCATCTGGAAATCATACCAAAAATTCTCTGCTACAAAGCAATATTATTCTTAAATTCCCTAAAGGAGCATAAATCTCAATCTTAAATATTGATGCTTCCAAAAAAGGAGAAAAAAAAGGGAAATAAACGAATTTTCTTAAAAAGGACTTTGCTTGCCAATAACATTCTGATATGGATAAATTTTAGAAAAGAATACTCATCAAAATATGTTAGGGAAACAGAGATACATTTATTGCAATGTTGCAGGTGTTCCTTGGGATGCAAGGTTTTTGTTATTAACGTACATATCTCGACTTGAATGATGTCAAATTTCTGCAAAATGAGCCTGTAACACAATGTACAATTTACTCGATGACTGTGTTTAACTCTGCAGGCAATTAATCTTAGTAAACCTCAACGGATAATTAAGGAAAATACAAGACAAAAAAAACACAATTAATCATTATGTTGCCCTCTAGCATTAATTCTTTTCCTCCCACTTTCTAATCGCATTAATTTTTCCTGAAAGACAATTAATTTCGCTGTTAAGAAGGTTAAGATAATGTCGACTCAAAAATTATTTTTAGCCAACAGCCAGATCATGGAGTTTAATACTCTGGAAGAGGTAGACTAAGAAGCCATGTCAAAAATTTAACAACGGAATCTCCAAAAACTATAAACTCAAATCACGACTTGATAAACAGTGTTCCTCATTTTTAAATAGAAATCATTTCTAGTTTCTAAACTTTAAGACACATTCACTGCACCCTAAAAAAAGATTTTGGGTACCTAAAATTCTAGACATGACGAAGAAATGCTCTGTAACACTTCAGATATAAAAAAATATACATTGTGTATTGTCTTTTAACAAAAACACACACTTAACATATATACATATATATATATATATATATATATATATATATATATATATATATATATATATATATATATATATATACACACACACATATATATATATATATATATCTACATAACTATATATCTATATATCTATCTATCTATATACACACACACACACACACACATATATATATATATATATATATATATATATATATATATATATATATATATTTATACTGTACATATATACAACCATGCATACATATAAAGTACATGAAAAGTAGCAAGCAATTTCGTGGTCTCCACACACGGTGTCAACGTACAATGTTGATTACAAAAAAAACATGCATACAAATATGTTTATCAATGAAAGTATCACGTATATACATAACAGTTATTCATTAATGCACACTCAATACCACTATATTAGTATGTTATTTCAATACTGTAATACTCCAGAACTTCCCTCTAGCAATCGTATGATTACAATTATATATATTTCAAAGTAAAACACTAAACATATACCCCTTCTTTACATTATATTTGATGATTGACTGACGTATGAATTTTACAAGAATTCTGTATATACCAGGGTTTAAATAATCATTAATTAAAAAAAAATCAAACCAATCGATTTATTTGATTTAAATAAATTTTTTCATTTAAATAAATTTTCTTGATCTAAATTATTTTATTTTTTTCAATAATACCTACTTATTGCTGCCGCTAATTTGTTTCAGTCTTACGAGGGTATTTTCGTGATCTATGTTAAATGAAACTAGTTTTACATACATTACTCAAGATGAGATTTTCTTTAAAAATCAGACTAATGATTCAATGGGAGCGGACAAGTTATAGTAACTGGTACATAAATACACAAAAATAAGCGAAACTGCAATCAAACAAAAATATAGATCTACAGAAATTTTATTCTAACATTCAGCGCGTAATAAGAAATCAAACTAAAAACATATCAAGAACTTCTCCATATGCGTACCTCACTAGCATTAAAATTTGAAATTCCTATTAACGCTGTTTAAAAAATCAGGACCTTTATAATTTGTATAATTTAAATTACAACTTAAATTCTTAAGAACACCAAGTTTACCTCAAATATTATATTTATTAACTAGGATTTTGTTCATTTGTTGCAGTACTTAAAAATAGTAACGAGTTTTAGAAGTTTTCTTTTTTCCAAGGTAATTTCTGACAGCATATTTCATTTTTATTTAAATCGTAATTTTTTTTTTTTTACTCTGCTTTAAATCGATTTAAATGCCTTAATTTAATTCAAAACAACCCTGGTATATACAACTTTCGTTTTTTCCTTATTTCTTGATTAAAACATTTTGAGATTTAAAAAAAAAAAAAAAAAATTGGCCCTCACTGAAGTTCATGCTTTAGGGAGTTACTGAAAGGTATCACCAGTAAATTTTGATGCTAAAAATTTTTCTATGGTTGAGAGAAAGCTCTTTTGTATTTTTGGCCTCATGAATTGTGTATAGTTAATGAATATTATCCGATATATACAAAATTTAATATTGCAAATCTTAACTTGAAGGTATTAAGGATAATACACATGAGTCTTAAGTTACTTAAGAATATGGTTGAAAGTTTTTTTTAAGATTTCCGGGATCAATCTATTCTGAAGAAGTGTTTTAACTCTTTCATTCTACCTTGTTGAAAAAGTGTTTTAATTCTTTTATTCTATTTTGTTTGAGTATTTTTCTCCTGCCTGGACAGGAACTTGCGATCTATTAATTTTTTCATTCCTGATTTTTTCATAAATCTGGTCATCCTTTACTTTCAGATCTTCCCGGACAGTTCCATACAGATCATAATATTAGGCATGCAGGTAATTCTAATAGCCCGGTCTTCCCCATCATGAAGCTCAATACTACAAAGTATTCTAAAAGTTTTATTCTAGCTGTGACCAAGTTGTGGAATGATCTTCCTAATCGGGTGGTTGATTCGGTAGAACTTCAATAGTTCAAACCCGCAACAAATGTTTTTTTTTTGTTGTTGTTGAACAGGCTGACATAAGTCTTTTTATAGTTTATATGTGAAATATCTGTTTAGATGTTGTTGCTGTTTTTAAAATATATAAATTGTTAATCATTTCTCATATCGTTTATTTATTTCCTTATTTCCTTTACTCACTGTACTATTTTTCCCTATTGAAGCCCTTGGGCTTATAGCATCTTGCTTTTCCAACTAGGGTTGTAGCTTAGCTAATAATAATAATAATAATAATAATAATAATAATATGCTTGGAATAAAATTAGATGTACGAACATTTGTTGGTTTTCCTAACAGTAAAAAAGTTAAAAAAATCATTATAAGTGCAATCGCTATGTTCAGGTAAAACTTAAGCCAATCATTTTCTCTTTCTAATTCACTTGTGAACTGAATGTATTACACAATAACGTGTACATAAAGTCTAATACATGCACAAACCATATAATATTCCTTTATTAATACGCAATCATAAAACAGCAATTCAACTGCTAAAATACCACAATGTAAACCCCATTCTAAGTAATAAAACACAGAAAATGCGTATGAAACCGCAAGGAAGGCCTTCGGGTACAATCATCAAGAAAAAATCCACTTTTAATCTAAAAAAAGCTAAAGTTTCGGGAGAAATAAAATAATACTAGTATTGACTTTAATTCTAGGCTATCAACGAACGCTAAGTATGCCATTCATATATATTTATTAATACAAAACAATGCGTTCATATGGGGCAAAAGAGGTAATGACAGGCTACATTGCCGTCCGCAATGGTTGGTATCAGTTGAATAACGCTCGCGTTAAATAACCCGCATTGTAATAACTCTGAGTCATTACAGTTTTATTTTCATAATGCCGAGGTCGTAAAAAGAAAACACCGAGCAGATATTGCAGGTCCATAACTAATTGCACGCATAAAACTGGTCCCCCACATGGGAATTAAAGTTTTATACGCAAGTGTTGAAACTATATATATAAAAATTGCTTTTTCATCTTTCCTCGCATTTCCTTTCCTTCCTAGGATTTATGAATTTGGACTGTAAGGCCCGGTAGTGGGGTTTGGGAAGCCACTCAACTAGGAACAAACGCAAGTTTCAAAATTAATAACTATTGTACGCTACCCTTCAATAATGATGGCTAGATGTTTTAGATAAGTATAAAGCCCGTGTTTTTCATAACGTAAAACAATCTTAAAAGTAAGGTAAGTATGCGCGCACACAGATTCTACCTTTCCCACCCCTCCACCTTTCCTAACTACAACACGGTAGTTTGGCAATTTGTGGGAGATTATGGTTTCCGAGTGTACCTCTCAGGGTACCACCTCCTACCAGGGAAGACTAGCCAACCCTCTTTTTCCCCTATCCGGGAGACGGGGAGAG
>NC_090757.1:57941507-57966507 GCF_036898095.1 Palaemon carinicauda | reverse complement strand
TACGCTTCTACCTTCTTTGTTTCGCCGTCTTCCTATGATCCAAACTCATTCGGCTCTTAGTTTTCCCTTTTTTTTTCTTTCCAAATGTTCAAATTTCGTTCGCCTATGAAGATTGGAAAATGAATAACAGTAATATCTGTAGAATGCAGACAAAAAGTTCTTTTATATCTAAATATCAATCTATCTGGCTTAAAAACATATATATATATATATATATATATATATATATATATATAGTATATATATACACACATATATATACACACACACACACACATATATATATATATATATATATATATATATATATATATATATATATGTATATATATACACACATTATATATATATATATATATATATATATATATATATATATATATATATATACATATACACACACACACAATATGGATCAAAACTCCTTGATGAAATCTTTGTTACGACCTCAACGATGAAAAAGTGCCGATTGGATGATTGATTAATTTGATAGTGATCACGTCACTTCTGCCAATGACTAATTAAAAAAATTCATTAAGGCAAAGCAAGGACTAATATTTCCAGGATAAAATTACCTGGAAATGAAACTACTGAATGATCAGGAAAAAATTATCATAATTACAATATAAACTACAAAACGGTAAATATAGTACAACAGTATTTAAAAATAACGGCGACAGAACGAAACTAATGGAAAAATCTAAGTATTCACATTGCTAGGTCCCGACCGAATGAGTATATCTGAAGATTCGTTGCCTTATTAAAAGTGACAATATTCAGAGATGTTATTCTATGACATGACATGAACCGGTTGCATGAACTCAGATTGTGAATAATCAGCTCGCCTTAAAGTGAAAATGACAGGACAATATTATTATTACTATATTTGTTAAGCTACAACCCAAGTTGGAAAAGCAGGATGCTATAAGCCCAGGGGCTCCAAAAGGGAAAATAATTTAGCTCAGTGAGGAGAGGAAACAAGGAAAAAGGAAATATTTTAAGAACAATACCATTACAATAAATATTTCCTAAATAAACGATAAAAACTTTAAAAAAACAAGAGGAAGAAAAATCAGATAGTGTGCCCGAGTGTACCCTCAAGCAAGAGAACTCTAACCCAAGACAGTGGAAGGCCATGGTACAGAGGCTATAGCACTACCCAAGACTAGAGAACAATGGTTTGATTTTGGAGAGTCCTTCTCCTAGAAGAGCTACTTACCATAGCTAAAGTCTCTTCTATCTTTACCAAGAGGAAAGGGGCCACTGAACAATTACAGTGCAGTAGTTAACCCCTTGAGAGAAGAATTGTTTGGTAATCTAGGTATTGTCAGGTGTATGAGGACAGAAGAGAATATGTAAAGAATAGGCCAGAATATTCGGTGTATGGGTAGGCAAAGGGAAAATGAACCGTAATCAGAGAGAAGGATCCAATATAGTACTGTCTGGCCAGTCAAAGGCCCCATAAACGGGAAAAATTAACAACGAAATAATGATCAGCACTGTCTGCAATAAAAACCCAAGAATTTTCATCACTGATTGTATGTCAACGTGTTCGCATAATACACATAAACAAACCAGGGCCACCCATACTAGGTTGGTTTGCTGTGAACGATCAGACGAAAATCTCTAACCTTTCCCGTTCATATTGGCCAGCGTGGTGATGACAACTGGCCAAACCTCAGACATGAATTGAATTGTTGTCTAAGACTTTTACCTTGCAGTGGACTGGAAACAGCTGAATTTGCTGTGATAAATACACATACACACATAAATATATATATATATATATATATATATATATATATATATATATATACATATATATATATAAATATATAATTAGGAAAATTATGTTCGCTTTCAAAATCTCTATGTTTTATATGTAAAAAACTCATTTAATATAAAGGAAGTTAATTTTTTAGAACATATCTACGGATGTAGCTAAAAGAATATTTGTAAATCCCCAACTTTTAATACTGAATTAACAATCAATCCATCAACGTCGTAATATTGCCCAAAATACACGGAAAATAACACCAGACTTTCAGTGAAACAATAATTAACTCCAATCACAAGATTTGAATAAACATAAAGAGTGAAATGGAAAATTTCAATCTTTTTTCAGTAAAATGTGACGTTACTCCGAGACTAACATACTAAAACAGGTAAAAAGTAAATAAACAAAATAGACAACATAAAATGATATACACTATATATATACTGTATATATATATATATATATATATATATGTGTGTGTGTATATATATATACACACATATATATATATATGTGTGTGTGTGTGTATGTATACACATGAGTGGAAGGACATGTAGGAGGCCTTTTCCTTCAGTGGACTAATAACGGCTGATGACATATATAAGTATTTGTATGTAATTACACATATCATAAACAAACTATATAGTAATGCTTCAGACCGGAATTAATCTCTCTCTCTCTCTCTCTCTCTCTCTCTCTCTCTCTCTCTCAAAAGATACCCCTTATTGCTCTCCCAGACAAATGAGCGTCGTTCCGTACGGAGCTCAAACACATTATTCACATGCAATTAATAAACCTTCACCCCTAAACGGGAAAGAATGCACATAATGGATGTGAGTCGGAGGAAGGACGTAGCACATAAACACACTGGCATTCTTCACATTTTTGTTGAAACATTTATGAGGACATCTATATATCATCGTCTGAAATGAACGTCATGTATACGCTGTATCTACTCTTCGGATGAATGGCATGAATTTATCACAAGGGATAAATACCGATGCATAATTATAAATTAAAGAATGATTATTTCTATTTAGAAAAATAGATTCTTTTACATTGTTACAATGCCAGAACGGGGGTGCGTCAATCTATTTCTTTGCGTAGATTATATATATATATATATATATATATAAAATAGATTACTTAAAAAGAACAAAACTTATATTTCACTGTATCTCATTATTATATTTGGCGATAATATAAGAATACACTAAAACCGACGGTTAACTAGCTCTCTCTCTCTCTCTCTCTCTCTCTCTCTCTCTCTCTCTCTCTCTCTCTCCAGCAAAATAATTGCTTACAAAATCTGGAATAAATGATACAGTTATCGTTTGGTCATAAAACTCCGCAAAAAGCACCCGAAGATTACTTTGTTCTACAATATTCACTCATATTTATGAAAACTGCCGAAAAATAAGAAGTAAAATAAAAACTACTTTAAAAACAAGAGCATATTCAGCAACCCTATAATTATTATAATATATAAGAGAATGAACCCTTGGCGCGACCACCAGATTATATTAAAAAAAAATTATACATTTATATATAGAAAAAAAAATAATCTGAAGAGCTTTTAACGCTCCATTCGTAGCCTTAGCAGAAGATAGCGATTTATCATGATTTAACAAGACACAAAGCTGATGCACCTCATCTGCATGATGGCCGAGAAGCATTTACATCCTAATGGTCGTCACTAAACCCCTCACAGAGAGAGAGAGAGAGAGAGAGAGAGAGAGAGAGAGAGAGAGATACTAAAAAAAGTTCCGCACATATCCAGTACTTTAAGGACAAACAAATTTTCCCTTGCTCATCGTTCTGACGTTTCGCAATTCATAAATGTGAGCAAACACGCAATGGACATTTATATATACGGTGCTTTGAACAAATATATAAAATAATTACTCTTGCTCATTCTGACGTGTGGCTGACACCAAAAGCAGAAAATAAAATAAAATAATGCTACACAGTAGCGTTCAATTCCCTTTCCATAGCAGAACGTAAAAATCTAGAACCTCTGCTAAATGCTAAACAACGCAGTGAATCAATTATTATTATTATCATTACTATTACTTGCTAAGCTACAACCCTAGTTGGAAAAGCAGGATGCTATAAGCCCAGGGGCCCCAACAGGGAAAATAGCCCAGTGAGGAAAGGAAACAAGGAAAAAATATATATTAAGAAAAATGACATTTAAATAAATATTTCCCATGAAAACTTTAACAAAACAAAAAGAAAGAGAAACGAGATAGAATAGTGTGCCCGAGTGTACCCTCAAACGAGAGAACACTAACCCAGAAGAAGACCATGGTACAGAGGCTATGGCACTACCTAAGACTAGAGAACAATGGTTTGATTTGGAGTGTCCTTCTCCTAGAAGAGCTGCCCGATAGTTAGTCTACCGTGGTAAATCTCCATCGAGATGATAAAAAAGCGAAGTAGATACCGTCATCATCCCAAAAAATTGGTTGAGACCTGAAAGCCCTACACCACATAAGCTATAATCTCCAAAGGGAAAACCATTTGATGAAGGAAAATAATGAAACCTAAAGCTGTGTCTATTATCTAGGAAAACAAAATAAAAAGACTCTTAAGCAAACAATTTCAGAAATCCCCACCATAACATGATAATTTGTTTTTCTGATGATAAATATGTATAAATGTAAAAACCATGGGAAAAAATTAAAATTAAAATAAGTAAAGAGGAGTTCGAATATCAGCTTCACACTCAAGAACGACAATACATGACATATTACAGTGATAAATATATATATAAAAAAACGTTGTACTTTTAATAATGCGGAAATTTTTTTCACGCTTATTATAAATAGCTTCCATTATATATGCACAGATACACACACATGTATGTATGTATATGTGTGTGTGTGTATATATATATATATATATATATATAAACACACACTATGTGGTATAACTCGGCTACTACTATCTTTCATACACACGGAAAGGGTAGTCTTGTATAATCTAAAAATTAAACGAATATTAGTTCACTTTTAGTTATCTGAAACTTGCTTTCGAAACAATTCTCACTTTCTAAGCGACGATAAAAGTAAATAATCATTGTAAAGAATTCATAACGAATATTACACATCAATCAAGCGAGTATGAATGGCATTACAAATAGAACATCGATTTGATCAGGACAGCATTAAAATAAATATAATTCTAAAACCATATTTAAATTCTATATAAGTCAACAGCAAGAAAGCTATAATAATAGGGATAATAATAATTACCGATAACGTTCAGCTATCATAGCAAATGAGATTTCCTCATTACGTCGCTAAAAAGACAAGAAACCCTAAGTAATGAATCCCAATTACCCAACAATTACTCACGCGATAACGACAAGCAACTCCACAAAACAATAAATTAATTCTTTTCTCGAAAAGAACTCTCTTTACCAAGGCATAGAATAATTAAATCACATACCGTGCATTATTCACGAGATTACACATATAATTTTTTTTATAATAATGAAAACTCCACACATAATAAATACAAAACAATTATTGGAAATCTGAACCAGTCAAGCGAGAAAACTATTATGATCACTTCTATCCATGCCGCTTTTCACACACCAAGTTAAGGTCGACCGCGGGCCATTTTCACCGGGTAATGAATGACAAAAAAAGAAAAAAAAAAAAAAAAAAAAAAACAACACATTTGTCAAATCCACAAATCTTCTTTTATTCCACCCCTCTCTCGTTCTCCTTTTCACTTCCTCTCGGACCAATAGCCAAAAATACAGAGGGTGACTCTGCGGGCATGATACATGTCCCGATATCACGCCAGTCTCCTCCGACATTCATCATCGCCGTTTGGCTTATTAGGGCTCAAATACGCCAAAAACATACAGCTCAATTAGCTGCTGTCCAGTCCTTAAACACGGAAGCCGTCATACTTCCGCCCTTTACCAAAAATAAAATTAATTTCTCAAATAAATAAACAGAAAATGAGTTCTTGACAATAAAATGAATTTCTTAAAACGGAAGTTGAGAATTAGTTACAAATGACGGTCACCATCGGGTATTCGCGTAAGAATTAATAATCTTTCATGATGAAGGTGAATTTCTTATATAAATAAAAAAATCTGACTATTGGTTCCAAATGACGGTCATAACCAGGTATTCGCGTTATGCTGAATCATCTTCCATGATGGAGGACCATTTAAATTGACAATTATTAACGATGGGCGAGAGGTGGGATCAATTACACCAATATGTCAGCGACGAATTTATGCGATCGGGTCCCTTCGAGTTTCTTAAGGACCCAGACGAAGATGAAAGTCGCGGCAGCAGAACAGCAGCACCAAAGAGCAGGAACTAATACTAATGGTTCCCGACCCCCAGAAGAGAAGCACAGCAGACAAACGTACGTCGAGGGGGGCAGCTGTTGGTTGAGGGCGCGTGAGTTGCTGAAGGAAAGGGTCCGGGTAGCGGGTGGGGGGGCACTGTAGTAGCAGTAGTAGTAGTCTTTCGATGTCGTGTGGCCCGCGGGGCCAAAACCTGGAGCCCGCGGCACGCGACACCCTCCTTACCCCACCTTCCCCTTCTTGGATTCAGCCCCTCCGTCAGTCTCCCCCCCCCCCCCACTCCTTACCTCAAACCAATTTGGCTCCTCCCATCACGATATATAACCCCCTTAAAATCCACCAACCCCCCTCCCTCCACCTCCCATGTTTCCCACTCGCCCTATCATACAACACCACTCCATAACTCATCACGCCACTTCTGTTGATGATGTCTTTATTCGTCCCTCGAAAACACACACACACATACGAGGGCTTCATTCAACAACCCTCCTCCCAAAAGCTAATTCATAGTTTCCAACTCGTGAAGTCGAGACCATCATTACTTATTAAAACATCAAAAGGATCCAAAATAAACATGAGTAACTCGATAGTATAATTAGACCATCAGGAACACTTATGCAGGGGTTGAAAAATCAAAGAAAATTTCCATGAAACTTTTCTGAAAAGAACTCACTCAGGCTTGGGCCTATGAGATCCTTCGATGCATTCCGTCTATTTCCCCTCGGAAGCACCCTTTCAAGCCCCGCCCCTTTTTTGAGGTACAACTCTTTAGCTCCTCCCCCTTACCTGAGCTCCCCTTACTTTAGAACACCACTAAGGCTAGACCAGCGCTAAACCTTAGCACGAAACAACTTATCCTAACTAGTAATGTCAAATCCAAAGCACAATTACATACATTCCGGAAATGAATTACAATGATGTAATTGCGGGTCACTACAGAAAAAAGGTAAAATATCTATTAGACTTAAACCTACAACAATTAGAATTAATATTCTAATCCACTAACCCAAAGAATATTCTTTCATCCGATTATTGCAACGAATAACATTTTATCCAACTATTCCAACGAATATTCTTTCATCCGACAATTGCTACGGATATTACTATCTTTTCACTATTCCAACGAATATTATTCTTTTACCTGAATACTGCAACGAATATCCTTATTCTACTTGACTATTCGGATGTACAGTATATTTCAAAACATATCTGCAATAGCATCAGCAATAAAGAAAAGTCACGAATAAAGAATTGAGCTCAATTATTGTAGTTTTCAATTTTTAGGGCATCTGATAAAAACAGCATTAACAACAACAACAACAACAACAACAACAACAATAATAATAATAATAATGATAATAACAATAATAATAATAATAACTAATTATCCATCTTTACCCAGCACATCTCACTACATTTCCGATATGTAATTTGGATAATAATAATGACAAAAGTTTCTTGGATCTGATATGCATACTCCTAATTAAAGACATTGAAATACCTATAAGGCTGTATTGCTTTTAAAAGGCACTTTATCACATTTCAAATATATAGATGAAAGAAAAACATGGCTGTGCACAGACCACTTCATCAAAAAATATGAAACTAAAATGTAATATAACAGCCGAAAATTCATTTTATTACTTGAAAAAAAAAATGTTTTAAATTAACAATAAAACCTTGGTTTGCTTAAAAACATACACAATCAAATTGACAAAATAAAAAGAGAAACAATAGATATTTCCAAATGGAGTATCTATTATAAGAATATATATTTGTACTTTGATATGTCTTTAAATATCCGAATGAGAACGGGTCTAAAGTATATAGCAATTTAAAAAAAAGGAGGGGGGGGGGGGGGTTCC
The DNA here is from genome assembly GCF_036898095.1 of Palaemon carinicauda. NCBI lineage: Eukaryota > Metazoa > Arthropoda > Malacostraca > Decapoda > Palaemonidae > Palaemon > Palaemon carinicauda. Next base: position 57,958,529 of record NC_090757.1, on the reverse strand, counting down.
TGCTGCTAAACTTAAACAGGTTGGTTTACGGCCTTTGAAAGAATTACTGCAATGTTTATTTCTCTGAATGTCACCCTAATGGAATTTGAAGAGAAATAAACCCGAGATATGAGAAAACCAAAAAACAAAGGGGGTCCTAAAAAATTACATATTTTGACAAATTTTCATTACCGTATATTACTTTCCTCTTGTGTTTTTAAAGATTGTGAAGAGAGCCTTCAATGCCCACTCTAGACAATCAGAAAATTTGTGTAAAATAATATTGCTCAATTTTTCTATTAGTCAAGAAACCTCCTCTAGTTTTAAATATCATAATCGAGAACTACGTAGCTATTAGTTAAAGCGGGTTTAAAACAAAAATTAAACGTACATTACCCCTCCATAAGAAATATAAAATCCAACTACAAATAATCTGTGACCATAAACATAATTTAATGTAACAATCGACTAGACACGATCGATCATAACGGCGCCTATCTGTTTACAGCGAAACCAGGGTATTGTCAAACATGAGCGAGAGGGAAAAGGGGGAGAGTTTAGGTATATATATATTTTTTCAATTTAATTCAAGGTTGACGAACTGAGTCATATTTTTCCTTATTAAAAGATATTACATATTTTTCCTTTGAGAGAGAGAGAGAGAGAGAGAGAGAGAGAGAGAGAGAGAGAGAGAGAACCTTTTATTGAGACCTCGGAATATAATAACCGACACCATCGTAACATCAATTAATTTGTTTACACTTCATTAATAATTAGGGGAGCGTAAATTGCACATATTTACATAATGTGCAACACCGTTTAGCTAGACACGCAACGGAAAACTTAAATAAGGACAACTATCATCGCCAGCGGCCATGCTTGAATAATGCACTGCTCAAACGGACTAAACTCGTTCAAGTGCTTTAGTCTAAAAAGCTTGCGAAGTTTCTCCAGAAACTCCTGAAATTTAATTATTCACATTTAGCGCATTTATTTTTTTTTTTTACCATTTACTTTTTTTACATTACATTTCAAATTCAGTCATTCTCACGTAATATTATTCTCCCCTTCCCTATAAAATTTACAATAAGTATCAATACAATATATATATATATATATATATGTGTGTGTGTGTGTGTGTGTATGTATGTATTTGTATCACCATCACCACCATCACTAATCCGCAGAAGGTCAAGATGGTGATGTATAGTGGCCACAGCTCAGACATGAATAAGGTCATGTCTGAGGCCTTAGTCCTGCAGTGGACTATCAAAATCTGCATTTTATATATATATATATATATGTGTGTGTGTGTGTGTGTGTGTGTGTGTAGGCATTCGGGTAAGAAGAAGGAGGGGGGGGGGATCAAAAGTTTCAAGAGGGGGAAGCTTTTAAAGACTAGGAGTATGCGAATAGTATGTGTGTATGTATGTATATATATATATATATATATACATATATATATATATATATATATAGCAGAGACATATCAATATTTCATTTATTCTACTAATAAGATTTTGAACTCGGCCCAAGTTACAATTAAGCTTTCAAACCACAGCCTTCACGAGTCACTGTTGGGGCAATATTATTGTTATTGTTATCGTTGTTGTTATTATTATTATTACTAGCTAAGGTTCAACCCTAGTTGGATAAACAGAATGCAATAAGCCAAAGGGCTCCAACTGAGAAAAATAGACCAGTGAAGAAAGGAATTAAAGAAATAAACAAACTGCAAGAGAAGTAAAGGACAATTAAAATAAAACACTTCAAAAACAGCAACAACATTAAAATAGATCTTTCAGATATAAACTATAAAAAATTTTATACTCCTGATTCCTCTATTGTCTTAGATTCTTGACAGGAAAAGAAACCCGCCGATCTCTTTATCAAGATGTCTGACGGGGATACGAAAGGATAACGAAGCCACTGCGAGGGAAAGGGAAAAGGAGGTAAAGGTAAAATTATTAAAACTATTATTATTAAAATTATTGTTATAATTGTTATTATTCAAAGAATTATAATAATTATTTTCATGTAAACGAAAATGCTGACTATGAAGATTTAAATAAGTTGCGAACTAACCTATATCAAGAAAAAAGACTGGGGGGGAGGAAGATAATAGTGTGTGCAATGAAAGGGGGGGGGGGGGAGGGGGGGTGTAAAAGCATCGGGCCCTAATCTGACGATTTGTAAATCTGCAAATGGGGATGTGAAGGAAGTTTCGTGATCTCTTAAATAGAACCGCTTTGGGGAACAATTATAAACTAGGGATTATACGAACATTCTAGGAGTGCAAGTTACTCCTCACGTTACTTAACAGCGACTTGAGAACATCATTTCTGGAGCTTCCCAGCGCAGTATTACGTAATAAACATTTAGTTTCGAGGGAAAAAAAATCAACCGGATTCCAGACACTTCCAACGAAATGTTTTTTTTTTTCCTTAAAAAGATTCGGTTCTCGAATTATATAACGAGGTATGCGGACTTAATTTCAAAACTTTCCTGACCCAGAGAGCAATTTTTCTTTTTTTTTTATGTAGTGACGTAGTTGATGTTTTGGCCTTTTGGCCTTTTTATGGCCCAATCATCGTCCTCTCGTGTTGCCCAAAAAACAGTCGTAATTGTAAAGATAATAATAGCTATAAAATACTATGGAAAATAATAAGACGGAGCGCTTAAACAATTCAAAACAACCTTATTTTTATTACTAGCCAAGCTACAACCTTAGTTGGAAAAACAGGATGCTATAAGCCCAAGGGCTTCATCAAGGGAAAAATAGCTCAGTGGGGAAAGGAAATAAACAAATAATAAACTGCAAGAGAAGTAATGAACAATATAAAATATTTTAAGAACAATATCAACTGTAAAGAAATGCCCGTAACACAAATTCTCTATGAAAACATATTTAAATGAACAACTCACTACACAGTTATATAAGGCTTAATGAACCCTGTGGGTATCTGATTCAACGGGACAGACATCTGAATACACCAGTTAGCTAAACTTCATTTACCGAAAGTAAAATCACATGACTAAAAATACGCAGAAGTGCAAGTACAGTTAAACAAAGGAATTCCTAGTACCCCTGGTTTTGAAGAAGTGCACCCAACCACACCCTTACCTCATAGCGATTCCTGTGTTTAGCCCCGCCCACCACCTCTGCCACCTCCCCCCCTACACTATCTGTTTGGGTACTTGCCGCAAAGTAGGGGTGTGACAGGTGTATCTAACTGCGAGTTTAAAGTTTAAATCCTTGTAATATATCACAATCATTATTGCGTCATCAACTTTCTTTGCCAAGAAAAAATAATTTTTGAAAAATACAGTATATCCAATTCATAAGCATATTACAATTAACATACCTAGTGTCTCTTATTTTGTCCAGGAATTCGCTTTAGCCTGGATATTCTCCTCTAAAAACTCATTACTTCTATCAGGTAAATTCCTTTTCATCAGCACTATACAGTACTTCACAATTTATGAAGCGTCCATTGTTATTTTCTTATGCTTTCAATTACAATTGCTCTTATCTCTAGCTCTCCTCAACTTATCCTATATCCCTACCCCTAACATTCTATATCATCCTGCTTTTCCAACTAGGGTTGTATCCTAGCTTGTAATAATAATTATGATAATAATAATAATACCCTACCCCATCCCATCCCAATTTATACCCATCAATTTTTCCATTTCCTACAATCCTTTAAATCATAGTTTCCCCATGCTCCTGAATTTTTTATCCTTCTTATCATACAGTTCATCCCTCGTTACCTAAACGGACTTAGTACTATCCTTCATCCTCAACCGTCCCACATCCTCCCCTCCCCCCCACCCACCTACTTCCGCGTGCGCTGTTAATTATAGGTATAATTAGCCAGTGTTTACTCGGTATGCAGTAAGTGCGCCGCATCAACTAACGACTTGGTAATAAAGACCAGCATAAACCCCGCCCCCCTTAACGACCGGCAATCACGAATCACAGTTAAGAAAAGGTTAATGGACACTGTGTACTCGTTAGATAGCTCTGACGGTGAATAATGTATTGTCTGAGAGAGAGAGAGAGAGAGAGAGAGAGAGAGAGAGAGGTCTATAAATCAATTATAGCAAACATGCCTTGTTATCATCCTAAAAGAAATAGAATCACACCTCAAGACTAAATACGTTTTTTTCACACTTAAAACTAATTAATTACAGGTATAAATTATATTCTATTCTAATTCACAATAATTTCGAGAGAGAGAGAGAGAGAGAGAGAGAGAGAGAGAGAGAGAGAGAGAGTACTTCATATATCACCTTATAATCTGACAATATGGTAATCTGTGTCAAAATATTGTAGTCAAGTGGGTCCTGCACAATTGTTGGTGGGTAATTGGGTAGGAAGAAAAGGAATAAAGGATTGAAAAAAAAAAAAGAGCTCGTGATCCTTGTTTTTTCCACAAGTAATGGAAGTCAAATACTGAAATCAAACTCCTTGTAATAAGTCAAATACTGAAATCAAACTCCTTGTAATAAGTCAAATACTGAAATCAAACTCCTTGTCCTTGTAATAAGTCAAATACTGAAATCAAACTCCTTGTAATAAGTCAAATATTGAAAGCAAACTCCTTGTAATAAGTAAAATACTGAAATCAAACTCCTTGTAATGAGTTAAATATTGAAAGCAAACTCCTTGTAATAAGTCAAATATTGAAAGCAAACTCCTTGTAATAAAGTTTTCTTTTTCTTCAGGCCAGGGTAAGTAAACAAGCAACCTCGCTGTCTCCTTGGAAAAGGACATCACCGTCTCTATTAAACTGAAGTGCAATAAGGTCACAACCATTGCCAATCATTGCAGCAGAAACAAGGCTTAGAAAGGAAACTTTACGGACCGTTTTATAAATAGCAGCAAAGTCATAAGACAGTTTCTAGCGGCGACTTATTGCACTGTCAAGGGATGGGTCATAAGCGGCCCTTTTTCATCCAAGAAAATGTCCAGCGATTAGGGGTAACCCGAAATTCCTTCTACAAAATCCAACTATTAGTGAAAACATGATAGTTCCCTCGAGAAAACTATCAGCTACTAGTAAGGACCTGGCTTTCAATCTTGAAAATGGCAAGAAACCAGTGAAGCTCTGAAGTTCCCTCTATAAAATGCTTGGTAATAGAAACTAACTCGAATTTCCCTCCCCAATGTGACTAATTAATACTGAAGACTTGAGGGTTGGAGAAATAAAAGCTACTATTACCAAATTTATAAGCAATAAATTGTAAAAGATGAGCCGCAATTACATAATAAACATGATAATCAAAAGTATGTATACGTGTATATATATATATATATATATATAAATTGTAAAAGAAAATATAAAAGTATATAACAATAATGCAATATTCCTAAAAACTGATTAAATTCTTAGTAATTTGCATTTTCCTAGCTATACTTACCACGAACCACATTCATGGGAGGATCCCAGGACTCTCCTATGAATGTGTTTCGTTGAAGTACACCACATCGGAACAAATAGAATATAAAAGATCCCCTCTTATCAAAACAGGAGGCACATCTTACAAACGCAAACGGCCCTTTCCGATGACCTCATGTCCGTTTCCGACGAGTGAGGCAACTTTAGTCTATATCAAAGCAAGTGTCTGAGAACAAACACCTGCCAACGTCAGCAAATTGATAAGTCGTAAGATTTCACACACACACACACACAAAAAAAAAAAAAAAAAAAAAAAAAAGATTCATCTCTCAATTTTGTTTTGCCCACTTGTTATATCTGCATAAGTATCTTGATATAAACACCTTGATATTAGTATCTTGACATAAGGTTGAATTCATATATTTCTTATCTATCAGATCAAGTAAGTGCAAACATGGTAATGACAGACCGACGCAATTTACTGAATCTTTTTTTTTTGGGGGGGGGGGTGAGCAACTAAATTCTTAGACATCATCATGTCTTTCCCGCTTTCCCCCATATAATATTCCTTAAAATTCAGCGGTAGTGGACTGCCAGATAAAATTAATAAACAGTGCTATCTTCAATTATTCTTAGTTTATATTGCCTAATAACCTCTCCTCCCAGTCTGCCAAAGCACATCCGGTGACGCCTGTGCTTTTAAACAGTAAACAGTACCCAAATTTATGCTTTTTAATAAATTAATATTATATATATATATATATATATGTGTGTGTGTGTGTGTGTGTGGTGTGTTAAAAACTAATTTTGTATTCTTAAGCTATGTCAAACTAAGAACAAATTAGTTGATAAGCAAGTCGGGACGCGTTACCTTCAGATATCAGTATTTTAGAAATATACCGGCACTGAAGTATTATAGGATTTAAGGATAAATAGTATTTTCAATATCCTGACCGGTCACCCCGTCCAAGACCAGCGTTGGAAGAGAAATCTGAACGATGGTCCATCCCAGCATATGAAACTGAGAGCTATCAAGGTAGACTGTAATCGAAATGCTTGTAATGGCAGAGTAGACTGAGAAAGTTCAAACCTACAGATATTTCTATATGGGGTTGTGGTGGGCCTATTGTAAACGTCCCCGACTGGCGATCTGCCGGACTGGGGCTCGAATCCCGCTCAAGCTTGGTAGTTCTTTGATGTGCTTGCAACCTTACCTTTCTTGTGAGATAAAGATGGCGGCTTTTGGGGGACCCTAGAAGTCTATCTGCTGAGTCATCAGCACCTATCACTTGGCCCTCCCTGGGTCCTAGCTTGGGTGGAAAGGGGGGGCTAGGGTGCTGATCATATGTATATATGGTCAGTCTCTAGGGCATTCCCCTGCTAGCTAGGGTATTGTCACTGTCCCTTGCCTCTGCCATTCACAAGGGGCCTTTAAATGAACAAAGACAGTGTTATCTTTGTGTTCTTTTTATTATAAAATAAAGCAATAATAAGTACCGAAAAAATAGTCCCTATAGTTTCTAGGACACGCCTAAAACCTGGACTGCAAAAGATGAAGTCACTTCGTAATTAAATCCTTGTGAGACATTACGGAGCAGAAAGAGAAACTTGAACAACAAGTTAGCGCTAAAATCTAACAACTGTGAAAAACACCATAAAAGTGAAGATGATAGAAATCCTTAGTCTGTCTTTTTTAATGGATACTTCACCAGTAACAAAACTGGTCATAAAACAAAGAAGAAAAAGATCTGGTCAAAGCGTGAGAATGTATTTTTTTCTTTTTTCATCTCTCAAACCTAAATCCTGGTAGTGAATGAGAGAGAACGTGTACCCAGGACACTTCACCACGCCACCACTTGGGAGGCAGGTACCGGACTGCATGCTATGACCATAGGGGGAGATAAGGTGTATGAATAGTCAAAACACAGGTAAAAAAAGAACAATTATCATAGCGATAACGAAAATCCATAGACTTTAACACACAAATAATAACGTAATTTAACTAAAAATGATAAGTCATATCCGTAGAAAGAATTCAGCGCAGAGACAATAGTCCTGTGAACGGATTAAGAATTACGGACAGCTGAACGTCCAGCAAAGGATGTGCCCGAGGAAAATTTGAACGAGGAAAAGTTCATAAATGCATAGCAAGTACTAGTTACAAAACACTTTGTACACTGATAATTAAAAGGGCGTTAAATGTAAAGAAACCCAGTTAAACATATTTTTAATCTAGTTCTATTCTTAGAAACTGTCCTTCCTATAAATAAATATCGTTCACAAAAATGATCATATGACATATGATTAGCCACAGAAAAAGTTTCATTAATTATGTATGTATATACAGTATATGTTACATACATACAGACATACATTTTATATATATATATATATATATATATATATATACATATATACACACACACACACACACACATATATATATATATATATATATTTAAAGCTAAAGCCAACGAAACTGAAGTTACTAATGAAAATAAGCATATTAAACTGCGCTAAAAGGGGGCAATTAATTTACATGAACACTACATCACAGTCATTTAAAGTTCCATAAAATATAAGACAATGCTTGCATCCCAAAGCCTGACGAGGAAACTTGCTGACAAGGCAAGGCATGGTTGCATGCTTTTGGGAAAAGCCAGAAGGAGAACTCAGGTACGCACCCGCCGTCCATGCAATGTTCCAAGATGCGCTTAGTTTAAGATGAGATCAAGATGGGTTTAAGGGTATGAATATGATGGGGGGGACGTGGGTGGATAAAAAAAAGGGAGGTTTCCGAATCCTCCGACTATTACCACCTTCCAACCATTCATTTGGCATTCCGATCTTCCCTAAGTTCCCACGACCTCGGAACCCCACCACTCAAGTGGGAATGGGTGGGGAGGCGAGGAAACATCATGACACCCTCTCATCCCCATCCCCCATCCCCAGAATACACATCACTAACACAGAAATTACATACACAGCATCTCTTATATCCGGCTTCTCTCTCTCTCTCTCTCTCTCTCTCTCTCTCTCTCTCTCTCTCAGATTACATAACATTTTCAATACTGCAAGACCGCAGTCAGATAAAAGGTACCCACCATCTTAATACTATGACTACGATTATATTCAAAACGACGACAGAGAGAGAGAGAGAGAGAGAGAGAGAGAGAGAGAGAGAGAGAGAGAGAGTCAAAGTCAAAGAGAATTGCAATTCCGGAGTATATCAACGATTAGCAGTCTAGATTTTTATGGCTACGAAGCAATGCCCAGTTAAAATGGAGTAAAGTAACTTCGTTACTCCTACGGGAAACTCCAAGACGAGGAATATATCCATATATGTATAAATACAATATGATTAATTGCGAGTGAAAAAAAAAACGTTTAAAAAGACGTGATTTTTCATTATATAATTATTTCTTGGAAAATAAGTGACATGGGGAAAATATACATCAGTCCTCTCGTTTTCAACTATCACCGCACTAATCTTTAGCAGGAAAATCCCCTCAAATATATCACACAATCTTATGCCGTTAATGCAGATGAATTAATGAGCTTAAAATTTCTATAGTAATAAAATATAAATAAAAAAGTCAACACACAGCAATACCCTTTTCCCATTTATTTCATAGCGCGTCCAGCTCTTCAAAATTTAAGTAACGCTTACTTGCAACCAAATATGTTAAATAACAAACTGAATGTTTAGAAAATAAATCAAATAATCACTGTATTCTTTTCGTATACAAATTCACTACCCTATCAAATGATATTATCTTTACTTCAATAAATAACAGTTCATGTAAGACACACGCACAGAGTAGGATATAATTCTAAGTTACAAATTATGTCAGAACAAAGCATGTAGCATCTCATCGAAGATCAGAGATGGTATAAAAGGTTTCCAAGTACACAAAGGCCCTGACGTCAAACTATTCCACAAATTGCACAATGCCAAGGAGAAGGTTCATTACAATAGAGGGATGTCCTCACTCATGACAAAAGCCAATATACGAGATAGGAGGTAACCTTGCCTCAGGCAGGTGCCGGCCAGATGCTCTTTTGTAGCGATTCACCAGAACAATAAAACAAGAAAATGAATCTTGCAACTGATAAAAATCCATGGCAATGACCACCTGGATAGGAGATAATGAACTCAGTGACGTTTTCGAATCTAAATGAAGAGAATGGAAAAGAAATATAACGTCATTGAAGTAACCATAAAAATTACTTGTAATCAATTATATAGTTAATCAGGAGGCATTTACAAATTAAAATATATATATACACACACACACACACACACACACATATATATATATATATATATATATAACATGAACAAACAAAACTTAATACAGCCAGATACGTTCACCAATACAAAGAATAAATCTATCTCAACAACCGTTGGCTAATACAAAAGAAAAAAATGAAACGCAATGACAAAAAATTGCCAGCGTGTGTGGTACGGAATCCGAGAGGAAAAAAAGAAATAAAAAAGTGAGATCAATAATAAAACTAATACAAAAGAAACCAATTTATGAAAGCCAATTCCCAATCGACCAAGTAATAACTGGAATCGTCATGACAGGCACGAAGAATATGCTGGGGATGAAGACACACTTCCCTCAGATCCCAAGTCAATACTGAATTCTCCTGCTCTTGGAATGAAGGGTGTCTTGCATATAATGAAGTGTCTCTTGCATATTTTCTTTTCCTATTATTATTACTATTATTATCATTAGTATTACTTATTAAGCTACAACCCTGGCTGGAAACCTATAAGCACAAGGGCTCCAACAGCCCAGTGAGGAAAGGAAATAAGGAAACATAGAATAGAGTGTCTGAGTGTACCCTCGAGTAAGGAAAACTCTTTTGTGAATCAGGCAAAAGAAAAATGTATCAAATGCTCTTCCTAATATAATTAATGATTAAAAACATTTCCCCTTTATGTGAATAGTGTGTATATCTAGGGGCGGCTGGAAAAGCAAAGCGAAAGGTATTGGTTAAAAGCACTTCACGCAAAATAAAAACGCTTCACACCCACAGAGGCGCTAGTACGCAAAAGATAAGAGGGCTTCATCACTTTTCATCACTAGTACCCACAAAATAAAAGTTTTACACCCACAGAGCGCTAGTGCCCATAACATAAAAGGGTTTTACACCCACAGAGCGCTAGTACCCATAACATAAAAGGGACTTTACACCCACAGAGCGCTGAGTGCCTATAAAATGAAAGGGTTTTACACCCACAGAGCGCTAGTACCCATAACATAAAGGGCTTTACACCCACAGAGCGCTAGTGCCCATAACATAAAAGGGCTTTACACCCACAGAGCGCTAATGCCCACAAAATAAAGGGAAACCAAACCGTTTGCGTGGGAGAAGTATTCGTGCGCCCTCTTGATGAGCTATCTGGCATATACAAATGGCTAATAACATGAACATTTTCTGTACATGAGTTCATCTCTGGCAGAAGTCAAAAAGTATTAATACAGAAAAGACAGCTGTATTGTTTATCGGAAGCAAACAACTTATGGAAACCTGAATAATGTTGAAATACTGTACAGTAATGCAATAATCACTCCTTTGCCGGGAAAATTTAGTAAACAATGAATAATTTCATGATTAACAAAAATTGAATTATAAAACATATCTTTAGGGATATTTCGTGGACAGACAGGCATACAACAAATTACTGTTTCCACATACGGTTTATCTGAAAATAATCTCAATTGTACTTTAGCCTTACACGAACCTGCCAATTTATTTATTTCTTTTTTTCCTTTCCGGGAATTATCATTTTCTTTTTTTAAATATCCTGTTGACCGTAACACTGGGATATACACAATCCCGTCTTATTTCTTTAGCATAGGTAATAGTGGAACAGATGACAGGAGCCACCAGAATTGAATAAGAATGCAAGACAGTCATGGTGAATATTTGCTTTTGTTCATTAACTATTCATATTTTCTCCGCATATATTGCACCCAATTCACTCTCAAACATACGTTATATAATGATAAAAAAAAAACCTTACTTCACATCTTCAAAAAAAGCATACATATTCAGAAAGTAGTTGCTTTCAGAAATATGTAGAAAATTCGCATCTGCCATGTAAGCCCTAATTTTTGTAACTTAAAAGAATTACGAAGCTTTAACATGAACGCAAAACGTATGGGGAATTTGTGCTCTTTTAAAAGAAGGAAATGCCTGAATTACTTTACAATAAAGGCACTGAAAATCGTTGTTGAAAAGATAGCTTGAGTCTATAGCAGGGTCTATATTTCAAATAAAGTTCTTGTCTCACTTACATAACTAATGAAAGCCGTTAGCAATATTTATAATATATTTTTTTTCAGTCTGTTTTCCTACATTCCAAAGTGGCCATTCTATTCCATTGGCGACTGCATTTTAATCATGTTGTTAATAATAATAATAATTCGAAGACAGGCGGTAACAATACTATAAAAAAATACCATTGATCAAACATATGCCGATACAATTCTAAATCCCCACATTATTTTTTAATGTTAATTATATTGGTATTATTAAGGGTATAGTCAGAAAAAAATAACAGTAAAATTTAAATCAACACACCAGGCGTCAAGATAGCGCAATATTAATAAGGAAGACTATAAAAAGCAGAGAGAAATGTCTTACTTATCCTCATCGGTGATAATAATAATAATGATATCAACCAAAAAATTAGAAGTAATAATCATGATGACAAAATTCCAGCAGCGTACGAAGCTTTCCTTTATGTTAGTGTCATTCACTTAAACACTAAAATGACAATAAATAAAATCTCATAAGGAATACAAAAGGAAATGAATGCTAAAAACCGTCAAAAGACTATTCATCAAGGAAGTAAATCTAGAAACAGTTTGATTGGCAGGTCCCGGTAAAGAGGTAAGAGCAGGGTAAGGCAGTCGTAAAAAATCGGGTGATAATAAATTATCAACAATCATGCAACGGGTGTCGCTGGAGAGAGAGAGAGGAGAGAGAGAGAGAGAGAGAGAGAGAGAGATTAATTGTAATACTAAAATTATGTTCTCTTGCAAGATTTAGTCCAATAGTATTCCATAAATTCTTTCATATACATAACCTCCCCTAAATAATAAAGACCAAGTGTCTGACACTATATATATATATATATATATATGTATTATATATATATGTATATGTATTATATATATATGTATATATAATATATATATATATTGCCACGCACGAGGGGAGTGGGAGTAGCCCTACCCTAATGAAAGGAGGTACCCCGAGGGGTAGACTTGGAAACCAGGACCTCTCCCCCAATTGCCGAACCAGAGAGTTGTAGTCAGGAAAGCGGGAGAGGTTGGAAGGATTGAATGTGCATATGCATATTTTTTCTAAATAATTATGAGTCATTTTTGACGGCTCGGGTAAACAAGTTATTAAAATAATAACAACGTTCATTCCCAAATTATCAACATTACTAGATATTCACTCTTTTGGTGTGAATAGTAATACCTTATTATAACAGGTACCATAAATATTAAATATTTCAATCTTTCGCAAAATTAAAATTTCATTATGCAAGCCAATCTTCACCGTCATCAGCATAATAAATGTCTTGGTCTCATTTCGATCTGTAAGTTTACTACACGATTTAAATACAAATATTTTTCAGTAATGCTAAAAGTCATATTTTCTAATGTTAAAATTTAGTCTCTCGAATATATAATATATATATATATATTATATGTATATACTGTATGTGTATATATATATACATAAATATATATATATATATATATATATATTTATGTATATATATATATACACACATATATATATATATATATATATTCGAGAGACTAAATATATTGTATGTATATATATATACATAAATATATATATATATATATATATATTATATGTATGTATATGTGTATATATATACATAAATATATATATATATATATATATATACATATATATATATATATATATAGATATATATATAATGTGTGTACACACACACACCAGTCACACGTGATATCTATAGTATAAGAATGGTGCCCATTCTTAAATATCGTATTCACTCAACCTTGCGACTCAATATTTGAAAGTAAGAAAATCATTCACACAGGTATAAGTGGGACTTTCATAAAAAGCCCCGTGTTAAAACCAAACTGTTATCTTTATCAATAGCTCAAGGTTTCAAGTCTACTGTGTAGTTCTGCTTTAATTTTAAGGTAGAAGCTCAAGTCCCTACCCAATATATATATATATATATATATATACATATATATATATATATATATATATGACTGAGAATGACATAATAGATGGACACTAAGAATAACAGAATGGGTCCTTAGAGATTGCAAAAGCAGGGGAAGGAAGAAAAGACGATGGATCCACGAACTTGGATGTTTGCGAGAGTGGACTAGCACAGAGAGACCATAAAACAGACGTAAGTGGAAGTACATGTCTGAGGCTTTGTTCTGCAGTAGACTAGTAACGGCTGATGATGACGATGATGATATATATATATATATATATATATATGACTTCGTCTTCATAACGGGTAACAAGTAAAACATGATCAGGTTCTTCCAGAAGGAATAGCATTTCTTCAAAGGAGATTAAAATGAAGTATTTTCAAAAGAAGAGGAAACTAAACACAGCCCGAGTACCGCAATCCTTCGAGTAATAAGGGTCATCATTCGAGACAAGACGAGGACGAGTAAAAACCCATTCCAAGAAAATACCGTAAACATAAAAAAAAAATAAATAAAAAAAAGTACACACGCAAGCATATATTTGAATATAATCTCCCCTTTATAGTGAAGAGAAAATGTCTGGTTTTATATATATATATATATATATATATATATATATAAAAGCATAAACACAAACATATATTTCTTTCATGTCACGTTCAGCGGTATTGCCAAACGTGCGACTCGGCCTTTCACCGTCCCTAGGGTAAGGCGGAGAGGGAGTAGTCATATCCTAGTAGGAGTACCCAGAGATGTACTGTAGTTAAAAAGGAGGAGGGAGCTGGAAAGATTGGATGTGTGTTTGCGTTCGTGTGCGCTCATATGTATATAAATATTTCGTTATTTTTTTTACGGGTAGTGTACACGTGTGTGTGTGTGTGTGTATATAATATATATATATATATATATAGTTGCCAAGTGCATAGAAACAGATTAAGGAAATGAAGTCAAGACTAATGATCAACTATCCACCCAACCTTCCATGGAAGTATAAGAACCATGATCAGCTTTTGCAAGGGATTGAGAGGAGGAGGAGGGGGGAGGGGCGATCGAAGGGGGGAGGGAACGATCCTCCCATCACTGGCTACCCCCATTTTACTTTTATACTCCTCTCCCTTTCCCTCGATATCAGTATGTCTTTATCCCCCAACCCCCGTAGTCCCCTTTACCCAACAATCATAACCACTGTCCTTCTCTGGCAGATAAGCCGTTGCTATGGTAACAAACGACAACAAATGTTGTGTGCCTCCTCATCTGAGCTGGGCCCTTTCCACTTGAAACATCCATCACGTAGTACTCCCAAATTAATTACCAAATCTAAATTTGGAAAATATAATTATATATATATAATATTTATAGATTATATATGAAAACGCAATTAAAAGCTACTTATTTTTCAAACGTATACATAAGTGACACGAAATTGTTTTGAAAACCATTTTTTTCTTAAATACATCAAATTCTTAAGAAAAAAAAATACACAATTTCATACACGTTTGTAATGAATTATTTCTATAGCAAAGAGTTACTAATTAATTAAACCACTTGATAACCACAATAATCAGCTACAGTTCCACAACCCCAATCCATCATCAAAAATCCTTTGCACAAACAAACAAGGTGGGGATTTGAAAGGTGACGAAAAGCATTTGACCCAGGGTTCATGAATGGGCTTCTGCTTGCTAACTCTCTCTCTCTCTCTCTCTCTCTCTCTCCTCTCTCTCTTCTCTCTTCTCATACACACAGGAAGAAGATCGAAGGCAGGCAAGATATAGATCAAAATCTAAAGTGGACATACGAACACACGGATCACTATTTCTCCACTCTTGATGAGGTGGATGACGTACAATGAATAGGGGAGAGAGAGAATAGATTTATCAAAGGTACCTAAAATTTAGATTCCACGCCTCTCAATAAAACTGACATGCGTACATAAAAATATGCTTAAGGTAGAGGAATATATAAAAACAAATGGATACAAAATCATACATAGGTGTTCTAACTGACACACACACACACACAAAAAAAGAATTATTACATTAAACCAAGTGGATACAAAATCACACACAGATATATGCTAAATAAAAATTTAATTTAAATTAATATACAAAACCAAAAGGTTACAAAACCACATATGGGCATATGCTAGATAAAAAAAAAAAAAACATTCAAAATGAAATGAACATTTCATTTCACAGAAAATCCTTAAAATGGGTACAGATAGGTATTTTGCAATAACAAACAATATTAAAATTTTCGATAAATATCAGTGCCAAAATATCTGAACTGTTAACAAAAATCAAAGCGTGTAAGAAACTAAAACTCAATATAGCTTAATATTTTTGTAAGCTTTTACGTGAGTAGAATATCAAAATCGTACTTTTGGGACTAAATTCTGAAACTTTACCATAATCATCACAAGAAAACAAATCCACTTGACACAAATGACATTACCATTATTATTGTTATCGTTGGACACGGTAAGTGTATATTTTCGCGTCATTTAACAATAAACAAAACTGAAGAACAAATCAGCGAGATAATACGGAGTTGATAAATTCTTTTAATGTTTTTCTTACACAAAATATTGTTTGTACCGACATTCATTCACCTTCATTTCCTATCTGATGAATGAATTCAAGTTACTATTGGAGTTTTGGAAACAACACTCTCACTAATTGCCGATCCAGCGGGTTGATTAGGAAAGGGGTGAGGGGAGGGGGAAGGGGTGAATCCGGGTGTGCGCATATTTATCCAACTATTTAGAAGACATTTTTTTGAGGGGGTCAGGTAAACTATACTCAATTTTTTTAATGAGGCGCATTTGCACAGACTCGCAGCGGTGCCCTTTTAGCTCGAAAATTCCCGCTATCTGATTGATTAGAATTATCCTCGTCCAACCAATCAGCGATCAGGAATTTTCCGAGCTAAAAGGGACACCCCCTGCGAGGCTGTGCAATCTGCCTCACTAAAAAGAATTAGACTAAAGTACTAAATATTGACAAAAATTTCATAAAATTAAATTTGAAGTTTCGAATACCAATCCCGAAATGGCTGGAAATTAGGAATTTGCAGCAAATGATAGGGCGCTGGGGGTTAGGGGAGACCACATATCAGGACTGTTCATATATAATATATATATATATATATATATACATATATGTATTATAAAATATAAATAAACCCAAGCAGTGTAAAAGGCCAGAAATGATTCCACACGATCTTTCAACACGAAATCACTAGGCAAATCTGTATCCACTAAGAACAGACAGAATATTACAAGTCACGATGCTGCAAAAATTAATAGTAATAATGATGATATCCTTGTTAATAAGATTACCGTATAAAAAGATAACTTAGTCGCATATAAT
>NC_090757.1:57937207-57941007 GCF_036898095.1 Palaemon carinicauda | reverse complement strand
CTCAAAAGTTCACGAAAATGTCATGAAAGGACTATCTGTTCGTCGATTCCCTTCCCTTCACTTGATAGCTCTTTCTTCTTCTTCTTTTCTCTCTCTCTCTCTCTCTCTCTCTCTCTCTCTCTCTCTCTCTCTCTCTGATATATATTATACATAGAGAGAAAAATAGACTATATATTTATATATACAGTATATATGTATATATTGATTCCCTTCCCTTCACTTCATAGCTTTCTCTCTCTCTCTCTCTCTCTCTCTCTCTCTCTCTCTCTCTCTCTCTCTCTCTCTCTCTCTCTCTCTCTCTCTCTGATATATATTATACATAGAGAGAGAAATAGACTCTATATATATTTATATATACAGCATATATGTATATATTGATATATATATTTTATATATGAACAATATATATATATATACAGTATATATATATATATATATAGAGAGAGAGAGAGAGAGAGAGAGAGAGAGAGAGAGAGAGAGAGAGAGAGAGAGAGAGAGAGAGAGATTTGATATCATGAAAAACTGTTACAAGTATTTTATCTATGATCTAGAAGTAAACAAACGCTCATCATACTGAACGCCACTTTCTGTCTCACGCAACGCTAAATATACAATGAAACTAGTCATACGATTAAAAAATATAAATTTCCCTTATCAACAAACCAAGAAATCGTACTTCTGCTAGAGTTTTCCCAATATACTTTATACTAAGACAATTGGTAAAATTAACAGATCTTTTTACCAAATTACAATAATCTTAATGAAATCACCTAAAAGTTAAAATTAATTCAAAATAGACAATATACATTATGATTGAGTGTCTACCACTTCATATGCAACTTCACTTTAATTATTGGTTATTTTCAGATGTTTGACTGGCAAGTCGATATAAGTAAGCAGTGTAAAGTATTCAAAGGTCGCTCATGACCAAAGGAGACATAAGACAGGTAATCCTGCCATTGCACAATAAACACATAAGCGGCCAATGACCCTATCCACTCATACTACGACCAAGGAAGACCAGGCAATAGCTACTGATAACTCGAAAAGAGCGACTCAAACTCGGGATCCACCAATTGTGATTCACTACAGATTCCAACGAAATTGATGATGATAATGATGATGATTATTATTATTATCATTATTATTACTTGCTAAGCAACAACCCTAGTTGGAAAAGCAGGATAAGCCCACGGGCTCAAACAGGGAAAATAGCCCTGTGAGGAAAGGAAATAAGGAAAAATACAAGAGAAGTTTAAGAACAATAACATTAAAAAAATCTTTCATATATAAACTATAAAAACTTGAAAATACCAGGAGGATCAAAAACTTCAAAATAATAAGAGGAAGAGAAACAAGATAGAACAGTGTGCCCGAGTGTACCATCAAGCAAGAGATCTCTAATCCAACACAGTGGAAGACATGGTACAGAGGCTATGACACTACTATTTGATTTTGGAGTGTCCTTCTCCCGAAAGAGCTGCTTATCATAGCTAAAGATTCTCTTCTACCCTTATCAAGAGGAAAGTAGCCACTAAATAGAAGAAGAGTTGTTTAGTAATTTCAGTGTTGTCAAATGTATGAGGCCAGACTATTCTGTGTATGTGTCAGTAAAGGTTGAAATGAGCCGTAACCAAAGAGACGAATCCAATGTGGGTACTGTCTGGCGGGTCAAAGGACCAAAAAACTCTCTAGCGATAGTATCTCAATAGGTGGCTGGCCCTAGCCAACCTACTACTACTAGTGCCTATGTGTATGAAGTAATTAGATATTTAAAAGAAACACATGAATACAAAAAGTTGGAATCATTCACATTTATTCAAAAGGTTTTTTTTTTTTATATACACGATCATCTTTAAAGGGAAAACGTCTCTAAGATCCTATTAGCAGATTTCTCTTGAAAATTATAACACCAAAGTCACCTGTTGAACACGTCAACCTAGTTTCAAAAATTCTGTTCCGGCGATAATATGGGAGTACACATTTTAATCCTATTTTGATAACAACACTACTAATAATAAAATAGCAAGAAAAAACATAAAAAATAAAAAACAATAATACTAATAAAAAACCTAATAACAAATCACTATGCAGTGTGACGAGAGTTGTAGCAATCCTTCTGAACATTACTGCACACCATACTGTGCATTTAACTTCGCCATACTTCGACTTTTATTAAAAATGGTGCGGTAGAAACTATTCTATCTCAAGCTTCAATGAATGTTTGATGACGACCAAAAAAAAAAAAAAAAAGTATCTGACGTGACATCTTAACAAGTGACTTTATGCTCCAGAAAAAAAAAAAACCTGTAGGTAACACGCCTTCATAATTTTTCACAGGTAATAGGCGCTATTAATTACCCGGTTATATCGGACTGACTACTATCATTACTCCTGCGATCATGGTATTGTCAGCATTGCCCTATTTGAGCGCTATCTAACCGAAAACCTCTTGAGAGAGAGAGAGAGAGAGAGAGAGAGAGAGAGAGAGAGAGAGAGTTGTCATTTTACCCCTACTACTTCTTAAACAATTAGGATTTCATACATTATTCGTATTCTTTTAGTGTTTCGGCCTAGGCTGCAGTTACATAATCTATGTACAAATTATTAAAATGTTTACAGACGTAGCATAAAATATATATATATATATATACATAATATATATATATATATATATATATATAAACAGACCACCTAGCTTTCACCCGTTCGTGTGCAGTGTTCACATAAATTTGTCAGAAAATATTTTAATTCCTTTTCTCTTTTCCAATCTTTGTACATTTTCTCTCACCACTTTTACTGTGAATGTGAAAGTAAACTAAGAAGCAAAATCAATTAAGAAATCTAAAAAACTATTGCAATAACGGTACTTTTGCGCAGAAAAAAAATATTCATTCACGTTTTTGGGGGATCAATCTATGTCAATTTTGAACAAAATCAAAATTATTTTGATAACAGAAATAGGGATGAATTCATGTAAATTTTGAACAAAATAAAAATAAAAATCATTTTAATAATAGTTGAGTATAAACGCTATATAAATTATGGAATCTTATGTAATGAATAACAGTTTCCTAAGAAGACCTCCAACTTGAGAAAAATGTATTCCATCTGAGAATTAAGTTTTACTTAAAAAAGTATATTCTTAATAAGGGAAACTAACCTCTTTCCCAGACAATTCGTTTGATGGCAAACTGCACAGAGACGCTACAATGCACATAAGAGACTTTCTACTTGAATGAATGAAATGCCGTTACAATCTCGACACATCGAAAATTCATAAAGACTTCGACAACCGAATATGTCTCCAACCAAAATACTACCTCCCGAGTTCTCCTACTAGAAGCGGATACTCTATGATCCAATATTCAATACAACGATGCTATAGTACGTTCCAAAGATCCTTCTTCGACCTGAAAGTAACTTTTTATTTAATTCATCAGAGATAGTCATCAAAAGGTCCACGAATACACTGACTATAATTTATGTCACGCTGAAAGGATACTTTCATATAACAAATTCAAGGGGAAATAAGAATTGAATTCAGAAATAATTGGAAAAGTAAAAGATCTTCAGGAATTTAATGAAAGTAATAATAATATGAATTATTGTATGTGTTAAATCATCTCATATTTGTGGTAGCCAAAGTTTTAGCAATCCTCAGCAAAAGCATCTATGCACATGCCATCCATTAAACCATTATCATTACAATTATCAAAAGTATTCTTAATATAATCGCCTTTGCATTACACAACGAACAAACAAAAACAAAATCAGCTGGGACAACCAGTTCAAGTGTA
>NC_090757.1:57917207-57932207 GCF_036898095.1 Palaemon carinicauda | reverse complement strand
ATATAAGTATATCATATATATATATATATATATATATATATATACTGTATATACAAATGTACATCACTCATATGTATGTATTTAATGTGTGTAATATTGTACAAATAAATAATTCAAATGTCAACCCATTATGAAACCAGAGTCAATGTTAAACTTCACACGGTAAAACTCGAAGCTTTTCAACGAGCAAAGTAAGAGATGTTCAGGCACTAACGTTTCTTCCTGCGGTACCTCACCTTACCCAGGAATTTAATCAGTAAAGCCAAGTTAGCTGCAAGGTCTAAGGACCTTGTTTACAATCCCACTCTCCACTCAAAACATCACAGTATCACTCGCAGACACTATTTCCCTACAAATTCATATCTCGCTGGCAGCTGTTTGGTAATAAGAGTCGCTGTTATCTGGGGTACCTTCTCTTCACAGATGTGTCGACAGCAGATATGAATAGCAATCAAAGTGGCTCGTGCGCTCCAACCTGTGAAAATTCATCATATCAAGAGGCTTTCCGTATCTCCGGTATTAAGCGGCATTGTGGTGCTTTTGTCAAAACTCATCCGCTGTTGCTATTTGCAGATGCTTCATTGCACTTTTTATAAAGGTCACTTTCCGAAGACCTGTATTGTTAATGCTACCTGAACATATTCTTACATAGAGGCTTAATTGAGATTTATTAGCATATCACACGGAAAACAAGAAGCCAAACAAAGGTAACTCCTTTAAGAAAACAAATTCGTTATATGGAACACACGTGGAGGACGGCGATGTCAGGATTCATGGATAAGAATACCGGGGCAAAGTCAAAAACTCTCTGCCACATACCCCACACACAATACCACTACACACCAACAACCACCACCACCAACTCCACTACACACACACACCACGACGGCTTCAACTAACGCACACCTCGGCACATTGGTACACATCATCCCACCGAAGTCTACGCTACGAACGTGACTCCACCTACCGGTCGCCTCCTACTTCATTTTTCGCAGAGATCTTCCATCGACGCACTGATCTCCCATCGCAATGACGCCAAAACCATTTCAACTAACATAACAGACCAATCTAAACTTGACCAAATGGAATAACAAACCAGCACAACGACATGTAAATCAGAAAGTAGTTTGCAATAGCAATGAAAACCAGGCAACTTGGCAACTCTAGTGTCCACCCGACGAGAAAACGTTTAAATGGGCCTCACGAGAAATTTCCCATACCAACGAGCCGTTCCAAAATTTTTAATGAACTTCTGGCCCGGGATCCTACTCGACGTTGTCAACGTATTTGTAACAAATCCAATAAAAATATAGTAGAGGTATCTACACACAGCTTCGCCGAGGATGAGAGTGCCATCAAAATTATTATTATTATTAATAAGCTATAACCCTAGTTGGAAATGCATGATGCTAAAGCACAAGGGCTCCAACAAGGAAAAATAGCCCAGTGAAGTAATAAGAAAGTAAACAAACTTCAGAATAAACAACAAGAGCATTCTAATGACAGTAACATTAAAATATATCTTTCATTTATAAAAATTAAAAAAGACATGTCAGCCTCTTCAACATATATGGACGGGTCATTATTTTAGATTTCAATTAAGTCAGGATTTCCCAAAATAGATAGTAAATTTCAATTACTCTTCAACAACTTGTTTATCCCACGGAGAAATTGAGAGACAAAGAAGATCATTTTTTGGGAGGCTCTCTCGATGCAAGGACACACCAGCAATTTAACCGCATCCATCACGGCTACACAGACATTATACTCGGCCCGATGAATAATAATGAAGGTACACAAATCCATAACAGTCCTCATACGAGATCACTTGATAGGGGAGAGAGAGAGAGAGAGAGAGAGAGAGAGAGAGAGAGAGAGTAGAATGTGCGTATCATCTCCAATTTAGTAGAGAATAAAAACAGTAAATGAACAATTCTATCAGAGAATAACAATAGTAAATTAATGGTTTTAGAGAATAAAAAAACGAAAATGAATAATTTAAAGACAATAAGCCGTAAATTAATCATTTTAGTGGACAAAAAAGTCGCAAATGAATTATTTATTAGAGAATAAAAATCCTAAATGAATAATTCCTCTTTACAGGTCACCGTCTCGGACAAAAAGTAACTGAAGTCAATCCCAAATTCTCCCTCTGTCTTTTGATTCAAAATAAAACACCCGTACATAGCATCAGGCACATTCTAGACTTAAAAGAGAATCTTAACAGCAGCATATTAACACACGCACATAATCTGCGTCACTCCTTTTATCTTATGTGAACACTTATGTGACTTACTTGATATTCAATCCTTTTATTTGTTATTATAAAAACACGTCTTTTCCCTTTTCGAATCAAGAAAGTCGTTTAAGGGAGAACATTAACAACCAAGTATCTTGCTCAATCTCTGTTTCAGTTGCGATGGCAAAAAAAGGGGCCCATAGGACAGCATCTCCTACACTGAGCAACGGCCTCGCTGGAGAGTTGTCGTTAATCATCTAAACAAAGGAACAATATATATATATATATATATATATATATATATAATAATATATATACACGTATGTGTGCATGTGTTTGCTATATCAGCATTATAAATGGACAAACATGATTCAACACAAAACCAAATAAAAAGAAAATTGTCAGTAACAATCCATTATAAGCGTACTTTATTTACAAAAATACCTTCAATTATTATGCTAATTAAATTACAACTAGAATCTAATTTTTTTTTATATAAAAATTCCAAATTATAATGAAAATTATATTAAAAGATCTCCATGAATAACAACATAAGTATATATTATTATCATTATTATTATTATTATTACTAGCAAAGCTACAACCCTAGTTGGAAAAGCAGGATGCTACAAGTCCAAGGGATCTAACAGGGAAGAATAGCCCAGTGAAGAAAGGAAATCAAGAGAAGCAACTAACAATTAATATAAATTATCTTAAGAGCAGTAACAATATTAAAATAATCTTTTACATATAAGTAAGCTTGTTCGTTAAAACATTCGCTAAAAGTTTGTAGTTCTTCCCGTTCAACTACCTAATTGGGAATGTCATTCCACAACTAGGTCATAGCTGGAATAAAACCTCTATAAAGACTGTGAAGTATTGAGCCTTGGATCCCATCCTCGATGTATGGAAACCTAAATAAGTGTTCACGGGGATGAAAAATCACTGCCGAACAAGTTCAATTGAGCGTCATATTTTTTACTTGACGCCAATAAAATCCGATGCGGTTACCCGCATTTCCAGCAAATACTTTCCCAATGATCAATAACCCTGCTCTACGGCCGTGTCACTGTTAATAAACTCATCCATTGCCTGCAAGGATGGTGCACACGACCGCAACGTTCCTGTAATATGGGGAGCCCATTTCAAAATTATCAAGGGAAGTCATCGATGACGATACTTATTAAAGTCTTACCATACTGCACGGTACGTTATCTGATGGCGGGAACAAATGTCACAGTTTAACGGTACTCACCTGCAAAGAGAAAAAAATAGGTGTTAAAACGTTATCACAAACGTCCTTTGTAAAAATGTGGAAAAAACATATACATTGTATTTCCTCGATAGAGTAGCCACTCTAGACAATTCCCAAATACATACAAAACCATAAAAAATTTACATTGAAAACTAACATCCCAGAATGAAAAAAGGGGTGTTAAAATGTTATCGCAAACGTGTGTTATACATACGTTGGAAAAAACATAAAATCAACAATGTATATCATAACTAGAGCAGCCACTCTACAGAAGGATTTCAGAAATATATAAAAAACCATAAACACATTTATATATAAAACTAACTTCACACAATTTTATATAATCTAATATTCATACTCAACAACTGTTCTAAACTGATATTCACTCTCAATTACTCTCCAAGTAAATCCATCAACGCTTTCAACTATACTCAATTTTTTTAAGGAGGCGCATTTGCATCGACTCGCAGCGGCGCCCTTTAAGCTCGGTAAAACTTCCTGCTATATGATTGGTTGGAATTATCATAGCCAACCAATCAACGATCAGGAAACTTTTCTGAGCTAAAAGGGCACCCCTGCGAGTCTGTTCAAATCTGCCTCACTAAACAGAATTGACTATAGTTTCCTTGTAACTCCCGATATATTCTCCTATATCGGATTTCATGACTTCAAGAGGAATGTATAATAGAAATAAAATACGGTAGTAAGTCAACCAGGGCACCAGCCACCCATTGAGATACTACCAGACAGTTCTACATTGGATCCTTCTCTCTGGTTACGGTTCATTTTCCCTTTACCTACACACACACTGAATTACATATCCTCCTCTGTCCTCATGCACCTAACAACACAGGTTACCAAACAATTCTTCTTCACTCAAGGGGTTAACTACTGCACTGTAATTGTTCAGTGGCCACTTTCCTCTTGGTAAGGGTAGAAGAGACTCTTTAGCTATGGTAAGCAGCTCTTCTAGGAGAAGGACATTCCAAAATCAAACCATTTTTTCCTCTAGTCTTGGGTAGTGCCATAACCTCTGTACCATGGTCTTCCACTGTCTTGGGTTAGAGTTCTCTTGCTTGAGGGTACATTCGAGCACACACCTTTATCCTATTTCTCTTCCTCTTTGTTTTGTTAAAGTTTTTTATAGTTTATATGCGAGATATTTATTTTAATGTTGTTACTCTTCTTGATATATTCTATTTTCTTTTATTCCTTTCCTCACTGGGCTATTTTCCCTGTTGGAGCCCCTGGGCTTATAGCATCGTGCTTTTCCAACTAGGGTTGTAGCTTGGCAAGTAGTAGTAATAATAATAATAATAATAATAATAATAATAATAATAATAATAATAATAATTTCACAAAATGACGGCCAATCAAGTCTACGCGTATGGAAAACCATGTTTCGAAAAACGACACCAGAATAGTGTCTAATATGGACAAACCAAAGTTATCAAATTATATGGTTCCCGTGCAGAGAGAGAGAGAGAGAGAGAGAGAGAGAGAGAGAGAGAGAGATTAAAACGTCATGGTTACTTTATTCATTTAAGGTAGGATTATAAGACATGTACATCCACAGTGCTTAAATGATCCATACAGATATAATATATATATATATATATATATATATATATATATGATAGCAAAAACCACGAATGGTGTAAAATTACGGATACGAAGGACAAAACAACGCCATTAACTAACACAGCCACAATGTGAAGACTCCCCTCCCCCACCCAAAAAAAAAGACCACATAAACTAAGCGAGCTACAAGAAGTCGCAATCCCATTGATAAAAAAAAAAAAAAAAGATCAGGAAGGGTAAACATCCCAGGGATAAATTAAATAAAGCTCCTCTGAATGGACACGCAATTCGAATATCACTCAAGACGCAGGGAACCCATAAGCATACATACCCCTAGCCATAACCCATCCCAACCCGTACACAAACAATACTCCGAAGAGGATTACTTGTAAGCGTTTTAAACTTCTACTAAATTACGTAGGTTTTGTTCGTTCCAAATCCTTAATAATATGATAGGTTTAATCCCTTATTTTAAATTTGGTAAAGAACTGCGGTAATACCATTTTAAACACATTGAATAGTGAAATCTTTCATATTTTCTGACAACAGCACTCCCACAGACTTTTCGAAAAGTTAAAATAACACTATCGCTAAACAAATACTGTCGAAGCTATTTAACATCGTGTTTACTCGTATCTTAAAAGAATCCCGTCAAATCATATTCAAATGTTTGTGTAGACAATATTTAGAATTCCGCGAAATGAAGTTCTAAAGAAATATCGCTTGAATGTAGTCTGTACCTTGGAAGATTTAAATCCATCAAAAATCAACTTGCAGAAACATTTAAACTCCCCAAACTCCCTTTCAAACCACTTAAACTCAAACCGCAACGCCGCCCCCCCCCCCCCCACAACTGATGGGAGGTATATTTATGAGCTTGGCCCTATCACTCTTCATTTGCTCCATTATTCCAACAGTCTTTACTGAGGGGGTAGGGGGCGCGAAGGAAAGGATGAGATGGGACACTCCTACAGGGAGGGGGGAATTGGGGGTGACATCATTCAAGCTTACGTCTGCGTAAACCATTTTCTTATTGGGTTACTTTATATCCAAGAGTTTTCTTTATGAGAGGTTGGCACGAATGGAAAAGCTGGAAATATTACACACTATGGGGCCTCTTCTAAAAGTTTCTATTCAGACAGGTCAACCAGCTACAAGACCACCACCAACAACAAAAACAACACCATTATTGTTATTGGTATTATTATGATCGTTATTCCAAGACAGATTGTAATCCTTGTTGGTAAACGCAGGGTCCCTAACAGTAAAAGCAGACAGGTACAGCGGAGAAACGAAGTATGGAATAACGTTATAGTGAGGAATAAAGTTGACAAAAAAAGGATAAAGATAAGTAAGAAAAGGTTAATTAAGCAAAATATAAACCTATCATTAATAATAATAGATTAATAAAAATTATTATAATGAAGATTTATGGACTACACATTAATCGATAAAAAATAATAATGAACGTAGCATTTCTTCCTATACTTCGTTCGTCGTGATAAATTGTGTCAATACACAAATTAATGTATTTGTCATATACAGAGTAAAATGGTTTCATCTTCATATTTCTAGTTTTCCTTTCAATCCAAAATATGAAAACTTTTATGAACAAACATTATATAATTATAAAAGTGGATACATTAAAATGAGTAAATGAAAAAAAAAATCCAGGAAATAAGTGAAAAATAAATCTAATTCCGTAAATAAATTAAAATGAAATGAAATTTCGTTCAGAAATAAGAAATAAATGACGTACAAATAAAGATTAAATATAATACATTGAAAACAATATATATATATATATATATATATATATATATATATATATATACATATATATATATATATATATATAATTATGCAAATACATGAAAAACAAATCAAACTAAGTAAAAGATAATAATCTATTATAAATATAAGGATCAGTTAAATTATCATATGAGAGAGAGAGAGAGAGAGAGAGAGAGAGAGAGAGAGAGAGAGAGCGTTATTCACTATTAAAATTTGTATATTAATTACTAATGTTTTGAAGAACACTATATTGGAAAAGATGAATAACTTGTTAATTTGCCTGGCCTAATTCCTCGTGATGTAAAGGCACTAAACTCCTAACTAAAGATAATTTAAGAGATATCTAAAACAATAACTAATTTCAGTTTTGTGTCTAACTGTAGAATACAATAAAAAAGACAACATATCTAACTACTCATAATAATTATAACGGATGAAATAAATTTTGGCACTCAATTTTTATCCTAGTGCAGATTTATATATATAAAAAAAATTACCCCGCTCTCAAGTTGCCCTACCGTTTAAGAGCAAAAAAAAAAAAAAAAAAAAAAAAAAACCCACCACCACCTATTTACAGAAAAAATACTTAATAAACGAACAATACTAGTATCTTACCAACATCTTTAACAACACTAATATCAAAAACTTAATAAACGAACCATACCAATATATTATCAATGTCTTTAACAGCATTAGTGGTAACACGTTAATAAACTAACCATAACAATAATCTTTATTACAAACGTCTTTAACAATAATATCAACACCTTAATAAACGAACCATATCAATATATTACCAATGTCTTTAACAACATTGGTGGTAACACGTTCATAAACTAACCATACTAATATACTGCATTACAAACGCCTTTAACAACAATAAGATCAACCCCTTAATAAACGAACAATACCAATATATTACCAATGTCTTTAACAACATTGGTGGTCACACGTTCATAAACTAACCATACTAATATAATGCATTACAAACGTCTTTAACAAGATCAACACCTTAATAAAGGAACCATACCAATATATTACCTATGTCTTTCACAACAAAAGTGGTAACATGTTAATAAGCTAACTATACCAATATACTGCATTACAAAAGTCTTTAACAACAATAAGATCAACACCTTAATAAATGAACCATATCAATATATTACCAATGTCTTTAACAACATTAGTGGTAACACGTTAGTAAACTACCCATACTAATATAATGCACAAACATCTTTAACTTTTTACTTTTTATACTATATACACATGACATGTGGTTTGGCCTAGAAAACAAGCTTGTTGCATATGCAGATGATGCTACTCTCTTTGCATCAATTCCATCCCCTGAATGTAGATCTAGAGTTGGTGAATCCCTTAATAGAGATTTAGCTAGAATTAGTGCATGGTGCAAATTATGGGGTATGAAGTTGAATCCTAACAAAACTCAAAGTATGATTGTAAGTAGGTCAAGGACGGTGGCTCCTCAACATCCGGATCTCAGTATTGATAATGTTTCTTTAAATATGTATGACTCTTTCAAAATTTTAGGTGTGATTCTCGACAGTAAATTTACTTTTGAGAAACATATAAGGTCTGTGTCTTCTTCAATTTCACAAAAAATAGGCTTATTGAGAAAGTCTTTCAAGATTTTCGGTGATCAATCTATTCTGAAGAAGTGTTTTAATTCTTTCATTCTACCTTGTTTTCAGTATTGTTCTCCTGTCTGGTCTTCAGCTGCTGATTCTCATCTTAATTTGTTGGATAGAAACTTACGGTCTATTAAATTTCTTATTCCTGATCTAGATATTAATCTCTGGCACCGTCGTTCAATTAGTTCATTATGCATGTTGCATAAGATTTTTCACAACTCTGACCATCCTTTACATTCAGATCTCCCTGGACAATTCTATCCTGTTCGTAATACTAGGCAGGCAGTTAATTCTAATAGCCAGGCCTTCTCCATCACGAGGCTCAATACTACGCAGTACTCTAGAAGTTTTATTCCAGCTGTGACCAAGTTGTGGAATGATCTTCCTAATTGGGTGGTTGAATCAGTAGAACTTCAAAAGTTCAAAGTTGGAGCAAATGCTTTTTTGTTGACCAGGCGGACATAGTCTTTTTATAGTTTATTTATGACATATTTGTTTTTGATGTTGTTGATAGTTTATTATATGACATGTCTGTTTTGACGTTGTTTCTTATTTTAGAATGATTTATTGTTAATTTGTTCTCTTCATTTATTTATTTCCTTATTTCCTTTCCTTACTGGGCTATTTTTCCCTGTTGGAGCCCTTGGGCTTATAGCATCTTGCTTTTCCAAATAGGGTTGTAGCTTGGATAGTAATAATAGTAATAATAATAATAACAACACTAATATCAAACCCTTAATAAACGAACCATACCAATATATTACCTATGTCTTTAACAACAATAGTGGAAACATGTTAATAAGCTAACTATACTAATATACTGTATTAAAAACGTCTTTAAGAACAATAATACCAACAACTTAATAAGCGAACATACCAATATATTACCTGTCTTTAACAACAATAGTGGTAACACGTTAGTGAACTAACCATACCAATATACTGTATTACAAACGTCTTTAACAACAATAATATCAACACCTCATATTTCCTTATAGCTAAAACCTCAACACCACAAACTCAAATGCACATCATCTACGAAAGGGATAAAATCCTACACCCTCCCCGGAGGCTTTCTTCATGCGGGCCAACTTCTATATCAATAGCTACTGTATCAAAAACATTAAACGATTTCCTGCAAAGTTGCTCCCCCTTCCGATAACTATCTAACTTCCGTCAAACACACACCAACTAAGGAAGACCAAATTAGCTGCATAAAAGTTAACGACTTCCTCTTACGTGAAAATAATGAAGGCGCCCCTGCACCCAACACGATAAATCTCAATGATCATGTTCTTAAAAAATTGTTACCAATAAACTGAATTTTGTGTGGGTGATTTCCCCAAAAAATACAATTTTGTGTCGGTGACGAAGTCATATATAAACTTAAATTATCGAAAACCTACATGATAAAATGCAGCTGATAAACACGACTAAAAACTGAAATAACGCAAACAGATACAACTAAGACAATCATCGAAACATGGATACCACGGAATGACTAATTCCCTCATTGCCGAGTTTCCCACGTAAAAGCAGAGAGAGAAAAAAAAAATCCTCGGGTCAATAGTCTATAACTTGTCCATAATGTAACACTCGAGAGAATCCCATTATCTCATACTTATTTCACTTAGTCGATAGAAGCATTCTAAGTGTAGGGCTCAATCGATTTATTTTCCCCGTTGAAGAAAATCAAATTTCCGGTAACCATGTGGGAGTAAAATAGACATTACAGCTTCAAAAATACGCAAACGTGTTAAACCTTACTAATGTACAACTGTTTACGTATATAGAAATAATATTTCTTTCCAGAATGTAACAATCTGAATCCCTTAAAACTAAAGTCTCCGGAAGATAATCAAATCAAGGCATATCAAACATTCAAGACATGGAAACAATTTTTGGTACTTGCAAATTTCAGCTACTTTCAGTGTGGATGTCATGTCTTACAGTAAACAAGACATAACTCTACACCTTATTGACTTCAGTATCTTCACCGTTGAATTCATATTTTTTTCCGTTAATGACCAATATATTTCTTTGATGTGACAGAGAGAGAGAGAGAGAGAGAGAGAGAGAGAGAGAGAGAGATTAACACACCAATTCATCATGTTTCATATTTTTATTAAGAAATGTCATAATGTCTTCTACACCCTTGCTCAAGGATACACAAAGGTATAATATTCTACCTGTTTTCTTATTTCCTTTCCTCACTGGGCCATTTTCCCCGTTGGAGCCCATGGGCTTAGAGCATCCTCCTTTTCCAAGTAGGTTGTAGCTTAGCTAGCAATAATTATAATAATCATCATCATCATTATTAAGCAAAATCTCAAATATACCTTAATAACATCCCAAGGATCAATTCCACAAGGATAGCTACATTCCACACTACTCGTGTTACAGTGCAAGTAATAATGCCAAAAGCTATATAATATGAAATGTGTGTGTGTGTGTATAAGTAAAATGTCAAGCCGTTACAAGATATTCAGAAACGGGCAAAAGCACAAAAGGCTGCTGCATACAATCACATCGCAATGAATTGAAAACCCTTGTAGTTCACACGGACTTAGAAGAAAGAAATTAACGCTACACTAATTAATCCACGTGAGTGAAGGTTTACCTGGCCCTCGGAAGAAAGTTCTTACCCAAGACAGAAAGTTGTTGCAATTCCAGTTTTTCAAACCGGGACAGGAAGTGGATAACTGTGTTTGGAGACCTGCAGAACTGAGAGGGGAATGGCTTGGAAAATCATACTAAAGAACGATTAAAATAAGAAAATGATTACGTAAGATTTTAGTACTAAAACCTTTCATGTTTTCAGTGGCCCTTGTAGTAAAATATATATATATATATATATATATATATATATATATATATTACACTAAAAAGAAAATGAATTTACTAAGGTATTTCTGATCAGTCTCGTCCCTATGACTTCATTAGGGTACTGATAAGTACTGATAAATTATATACATACACCCATATATATATATATATATATATATATGGTACAGTGATTATGTGTATACATACAAATAATTGTAGAACAGAGCATCAGGAAAAAGTATGCCACTTGTCTTTGTGTTTTTCTGCGCCTTCACGGGCGGAGCTGATATACCATTAGCAGGGATTTTGGCAGAATTAAATAGGTCAGAAGCCTTAGTATTACTATTACTATCATTAGAAATTAAGCTATAACGTAGACCTTAAAATATTTATGTACAATTTCTTAATACTAATATGAGCTTTTAAATCTTTTTACATATCCGTATATATATATATATATATATATATATATATACTGTATATATAATCACATCTATATACGCATTTACCTACAAGAACAATAATAAGCGTTTTGCGTACAAATATTCCCAAGAAATTTTAGAAGGAACAATAACGAGACTATAATACTTTATGGCAATATAATTCCACTGTAAAAAAAAAAGTGGCAGAATGCATAAACCCATAAAATTTGAAACCAAGCAAGAGTGGTTCAGTACTAGCCCTAATCCATAAAATTTCAGAGATCCATCAGTGTCATCCAGGGATACCTCGCGAAAAAAAAGGGACTGATGACCATCCCACAAGCTATTAGAGAGAGTTGTAAAACGAGAGGAAAGCGCAAGTTCTCTTCATTTCAGTTATAAATTACTACTGAAACAAAGCAAGAAATGCAATACATGTTTGTCGGGAATTTTCCAATTAAATTAACAATGTATTCAACTTAGTATTTAAAAGTTTCCTTTCCTGATACTGACATTACACAAGACGGTGCTATTAACAAAGAAGCACCATTTTGAGAGAGAGAGAGAGAGAGAGAGAGAGAGAGAGAGAGAGAGAGAGAGAGAGCCTTCCCCAAACATCACAAGGGCCCATTCCCACGTCTGACTTGTCTGGTTGAAAGGATTCCAAGGGGAACGTGATGTCTCGCTATAATGTTCTCGAGTACTACAAGCACAAGGCTTTGTATTACCTCCTTCAAGCAGATGTTGCTTTGCACATGCATTAACTTCTGGACGAGCTTGAACGACTCGCTGGGACTAGACTTTCTGAAGCACCTTTATGATAACCAAAATGAACATGTGACTTCACTCTAAGTGTGCGTGTAATTACGGACTACATTTGAGCATCAGTGACCATTTGCGTTTGACATATGTAGAACATGCTAAACTCATGTCAAATAGGGGGGGAGGGAAGAGGAGGATGCCTGTGCCAAGCTACACAGCACAAAATTAGACCTTGACCGCTGGGTCACCCAGAGTGCTCTGAAATGTCAATGATTTGATGAGGCATCGCCAATTTAATAACTGTAACAAACATGAAGATCTGTGACCTTGACAATATGACCTTTATTAATAGGAACTTGGTAAGAATTAATATAATAAAATTACCACATCTATTGAAAGTATGGTATTATTATTATTATTATATTTATCATCAAAATAAAGAGATTGACGAGCCCAATGGTGGAAAGTATGAAATGGATACCAAATATTTTTACAGCTATGAAGCATTTAAATCTGTGAAACTCGCTACTTTATCATAAAAGACGAAACAATTTTGGGGTCAACAATTTGATCAGATTTAATAAATTACTTTCGTCGTCTTGGTGACATCATCGGCAATTATGTCACCAATCAGACAAAATTACCAACGTCAGTTAAGTTACAGTTTACCCCCTGAGTGAAGAAGAATTTTTCGGTTATCTGAGTGTTATCAGGTATATGAGAAAAGAGGAGAACGTGCATAGAACAGGGCAGGCTATTCGCTGTATGTGTCAGCACAAAAAAAAATTAGCCGTAACTAGAGAGGGATCCAATGTAGTGCTATCTGGCCAGTCAAAGAACCCAATAACTCTGTATCGGTAGTATCTCAATGGGTGGGTGCTGCCTTGGCCAACCAACACCTGCATTATGTTGATAAGTTATACTAGTTTGTGATGTTTGTCCAGATTAGTATAATGTGGATGACTTGTTTCATGAGAAAGGCTTTAGATGACGTTATAGTAATTTTTCTTGCAATAATATTGCAAACTTCAATCTGGTGCTTAACATTTTCAGGATTACTTTTTTTATTTCATCTTCAAGCAGTACTCTTTATTTGTTTAAAGTATTCTTACGATATGACCTGTTGGACACTTCACAGAGAAGTTGTGGAAAGAGACAGAACATAGATATGTTAATTGTTTGGAATTTAGAAAACAATTCGTTAAAAAACCGAACCAAATTTCGGCCATTACTCAAGGAACATGTGACTTTGAGCAATTGGTCAAACATGGGTACAAATGTTTATTAATTCCTTTTAAATTTTCAAGTAATCGTGAACAAAACTTGGATGTGCAGAGAGCTGGTACCAAGATTCGGATCTCAGTTGATACTATACATACTAAATAGAACTTGCTCGTAATATGCTTGGCTAATGTCAGAGCTAAACACAAGCAGAGAAACATATGAAGAAAGTATCACATTAAATAAAGTAATGACAAAAGAAAACTCTTTAATAACGTACAGAAAATATTACAATTAATAAAGGAAAAAAAATCTTTGACAACACTATCTGAAAATTACACACAGAACCTCGCACATCAACAGACGAACACTAACACACGCAACGACCACAGCCCTACAACAGTAACGTGGGAAAAAAAAAACACAAAGCTTGGAAAAAGTTAATAGAAGCGTCCTGAGCCCAGTAAAAATATGATTGAGTTTTCAAATTAATCAAAAGAAATCCAGGCACCTTTCACGGAATGTCTGCATTTTACATAAAGCTAAAGGTTCGATTCGTCGAAAGCCAAACGTCTTCTATTTTTCATCTATTGGGTCGTGATATTTACTTGAATTGCATGTATATGAATTATTAAAACTACGAAGAAACCAAAACACACACACACACACACATATATATATATATATATATATATATATATATATATATATATATATATATATATATATATATATTATATATATATATATATATATATATATATGTATATATATATATACACAGTATATATATATAAAGGTTGGCATTAAAATTAACAGAATGGGGCCCTAGGGATTGTAAAAGGCGCAGGAAAAGGAAGAAAGGACGACAGACTGAGAAGATAAGAAAATTAGAGGATATAGACTGGAATAGAAAGGTCACAAACAGATGCGAGTGGAAGGACATGTCTGGGGATTTTGTGCTGCTGTGGACTAGCTGCCGCTGATAATGATTTATATATATATATATATATATATATATATGTGTGTGTGTGTGTGTGTGTGTGTGTGACTTCTTAAATTAGTGATCAGGATGCTCATGTATCATTTTAGATACGTTTAATGGCTAAAGCCCATTATTCCTCTTTTTCAATAACGAATCAAATATGTACTTAGCAGTTAGTCATCTGCGGTGGGTGGCCGATAATCAGAAACGTAACACCTAAAGACTTAACTCTTAAGGCAGTCCCACATGTATGTAAATTGAAGTTC
>NC_090757.1:57904707-57909707 GCF_036898095.1 Palaemon carinicauda | reverse complement strand
CTTTAGTCATCAGAGAAGCTGCCATGAAAATTGAGATCTCCTACAACGTTCCTTTCATTAAAATATACGATTCTCTCTTTAATTGTATCGCTCGTAACAAAGGAAACTCCCTCGGCCAATTAAAAGTTGCTCTTTGGGTTGACAAAAAAAAGTTAAAGTGAATCGGCAAAATCCACAGGCTTTCTGACTCATCACTATCTCTTATCAACAAAATTAGAAATAAAAAATTCGAGTATTTAGGTTGTGATAACAGTATCAAAACACGTCATTCAAAAGTGGAACATCATCCTTGAAAAAAATCTTTAAAAGAATTATTATTTATTTTGTGTATGTTGGAAAACAATGTAGGCTTCGGGAGTAAATTGTGTAAGGACAAGAAAACTACACTGATGTAGGAATGAAAAGAAATATGAAAAAGGAGATGAAGTGAATGTGCGGAAATGAAGAAAGAAAGGAAAGAGTTGGAACAGAACAAGCAGAAAACCTGGAGAGGAGAACCTGAGGCACAACACGACTTTCTCAGCGTCACTTCAGAAAGGGAGGAGGAGGAGGAGGAGGAGGAGGGAGTGATAGGGTTCCATTTGGCCCTCCTCCACCCTCCCACCGTTAAGGTTTTAAGTCATCACCATACAACTAGTTTCTATTCTGCAACATGCACTTATAGCATTGCACTCCCACAACTCTCAATAGTCGTAATAACAGTAGTAGACGTCTACTGACCCGACTCTCTTAAAAGGCTATTACAGTTTACTGTTAGACAAGGGGCTTTCACGAGTAAAATCTCTCCACTGCATTTATCAACCGTGAAGCTCTTCTTTCGGAGTTAACAGCAGAATGGGAACACTTCCAATAATAATAATAAAGATTAAATATTTCTAACTCAGAAAGTTTAGTGCTAAATCCACCCTAAGACAAGTAAACTAGGTTAATAAATCTCTCTCTCTCTCTCTCTCTCTCTCTCTCTCTCTCTCTCTCTCTCTCATATATATATATATATATATATTTCTAGTCACACTCAGCGGCATTGCCAGACGTATAACTACTCGGTCTCTCTTCGTCCCTTGGGGAGGGGGGGGGGGGGTTGAGAGTAATCATACCCTAGTAAGAAGGGTTTTAGTTAAGAAAGGGGGAGGAAAGGTGGGAAGGCTTGAATCTGTGTGAGCGCATAGTTTAATATTTAACCGCAATCTTTGACGGGTCGTGTACACCAGTATTTGCACACACATACATATATACATATCCATATGTGTGTATATATCTATCTATCTATCTATCTATATATATATATATATATATATATAAACTGACCCTCAAAATACCACCTAGATAACAGGCGATACCTGAAGATCAACTATACCTGGAAAACATTTTCACAGATTTAAATTAATTTCAAAGTAAAACTTTCCTTGTTACAATTATCTTTTTCCAT
This sequence comes from Palaemon carinicauda, assembly GCF_036898095.1. Taxonomy (NCBI): domain Eukaryota; kingdom Metazoa; phylum Arthropoda; class Malacostraca; order Decapoda; family Palaemonidae; genus Palaemon; species Palaemon carinicauda. The sequence continues at coordinate 57,908,278 of NC_090757.1, read as the reverse complement.
TCCTACACTTTTTCTTAAAATGCATAGACATTCTTTTGAGTGAGATTGAGAAGTAATTCAAAGCTCTTTCCCGTTGGTTACATTGGAATATTAGCCCAGTGAATAAAACCATGTGTCATAAACTACCCAGTGAAAACTAATTCCATTATGTACTGATTACATTTCATGAAAAAAGACAACTTGGATGCAGGTCCTGAAAACCTAACCCGTTCCTCTGTAACCTGACATGAAGTTATTTTTTCCTTCAACCGACATTCTCCTTTTCCTACTTCACTTATAAATCGACATTAACATAATTAGGCGATGTCTGAACCCTGTGTTTTTACAATCCAATTGTCTGAACTCTATGCTAGAACAATCCAAATATATTCGGTAACAATTAGATAAAGAATCTCGAAATATTCTGTAACAATTAGATAAAGAATCTCGAAATGTTCTGTAACAATTAAATAATCTCGAAATATTCTGTAACAATTAGATAAAGAATCTCGAAATATTCTGTAACAATTAGATAAATAATCTCGAAATATTCTGTAACAATTAGATAAAGAATCTCGAAATATTCTGTAACAATTAGATAAAGAATCTCGAAATATTCTGTAACAATTAGATAAAGAATCTCGAAATATTCGGTAACAATTAGATAAAGAATCTCGAAATATTCGGTAACCATTAGATAGCGAAAACAGTAAGGAACGGCAACATCAAAGAGAACAACGCCTCATTTATATTATTGTAATTCTCCATTCTTAATCCAAACACCAAACTTCCGCAACACCAAGCAAATTTTAGCACGATGAAAGAATACGCTGAAAAGAGAGAGCTTAATTACAGACACGAGGGAGTGTGTGTTTACAATCAAACAAACGACTGAGACCAGAAACAAACTTGTTACAAAAACAAAAACACGAAAACCAAGTCATCAAGCAATGTTAGGTCAACGATATTATTATTCTGATGTGATAAGAAAATAGTGTAGAGAAATGACTACAATTATTTTCTTTTTAAATGTTTTCTATAAGTTATAAAGTACACAGAAATTTTGGATATAATCAATAAGACGTAATGATATAAAATCAGAAGGAAAAGTAAAATCTAATGATTTATAAGAATAACGTCAGTACGAAATTAAACATCGATTATTCAGCTTAACGATAATTTTATCATGGTTAACAACTAAAATAAGGTTTCTAATACGACGAGAGAGAGAGAGAGAGAGAGGAGAGAGAGAGAGAGAGAGAGAATTTACCAAATACTTGAAAATTCCTTCAACTTCAGCCTTCAATTCAGAAGAAACGCAGACCACATGTAAAAAACTTCAACTTATGCTTTGCAATACTTCGAATTTGATGTAAGTGAATGCAGCACTTACAAAAAAAATGAAGGATAAGAATGGAGCTCCTCTATACTTATCTCTTGTACTACACTTCTCGATCAGGATCTTCCTCTCAGTTAGATATCTACCTTAAAAATTTAACCAAATGACGATTCAGTTTTACTTAGGCAAAGAAATTTGAAGATCCCTTTCTCAAAATTGTTTGATGTGATGTTTCCTTTGACAAAGCAATTAATAACGTTTCTGTTTTATAACCAATAGGAAATTACTTCACGAAAAAATAAACGTCGAACCATTTATCCTCGCAAGCTAGTACTGCTTTTAATGTGAAGAATATTGGGACCAGGAATCTCTTACCCTCTATGGATGGATAAGCCACAAAAGCCACGATGAAAGGACAAGGAAAACTGAGTTAGATGCAGTGAAGGCAATAAGAGAAAAATAGCTTAAACACCGAGAAAGAAAGAACAAATAAATCAAAGAAAACGGGAAAAGAGAATGAGAGAATACTGCAAGCCTGGAATCAACAACTAAACACGCTGAACTACCCGAATGTCTTAGATTTTCTAATAGAAGGGGCACGCCACAGTTTTACTCTTATACATACTGATCTATACCATTTGTAAATAATATTCCAAAAAGGCTTTTCATTTTCACAAGACGGCCATCAAACAACCAAATCGACTAGAACTGAAGATTGCATTTTATTTTGATTTCTAGAATCTGGCCCAACACGGAAGCCGGGAAAGTCTTTCAGCACAAAGGTCTGCAAAGTAGAAGGCCAAAAAAAGGGTGCTCTACGTGAGGTGCAATATTGGCACTAACCACCTTCCCTTGCAGGGACTAAAGGCCAACTTGAGCCTTTGTAACCCGTAGGTTCCAACCAACTTTGTTGTTATGTTTTGAAAGTTTCAAATTTGATAAGAGGAGAATTTTACGGTTAGAGAAGAGGCTTGATGGAAGACTATGCCCATGTTAGAAAGCATTGGAGAAGGCGCATCAGGCAACCGACCCCAATAGGGATAACAGTGGGAAAAAAAGGAGCATTTTACGGTTAGAAGAGGGTTTGTGGAAAATGATGCCTCTGAAAGAATGCCTGGGAGAGGCCGCATCAGGCATCCAACCCCTTAATGTAAGGATAACGGTGGGAAAGAAGTGCATTTTAAGGTTTGTCATACAATGAACCCCCGGTCCGAATAATCACTAGTGGCAACTTCCTTGACTGGTCGACAGGCATCACTGGTAGATCTGCATTGCGATTAGCAAATTTATTCGAAACAAAAATTCCAGAATCTAAAATTTCGCTCTTCTCGTCATTCCATAGTATCCAGCACATCATACAATTCAGACAGCATAAATAATTAACATAACGTGATATATGACAAGCTTCCTTGAGTCGCTCGTGACTCAAATGAAGACTTCCTCGTCCAGCACGTGACGATGTCTATACACAACGTGTCGCCTGCGATACACTCAAGGCTGTCCTTACCAGAAAGGTCAAAAGTTATATTTAGAAAAGCTAATAAGCAAGAGAATTATATATTTTTATTACAATGTTAAAGCTATTATATTTGAATATCATCAGACTGAAATTCTCGCCCCTTACAGTCTTCAGATACAGGGCTATTTTGAATTTTTATTGAAGCCTTTCTCGTTATTTACAGTATGTACACCAAAGGGAAACCATTTTATTTTTCCTATTTCCTTCTACTGTTAAGACATAAAATTAAGATAATACTTTGAAGGATATATACTAGGAGATTATAAGAAGGCAAGTAACAGTTTTACATTTAATAATACTCATGCATGTGGACAGATAGTGCTGCGTATACCGTGACTTTACAAGCCAAGATCTTCTAATACCGATTGTGTGATAACTGAACCATCATGTAACATTTATCAGCAAGTTAATCCCACACAAACTTACTCACCTCATTTTTGTATCACTCCATTACCTTTTATGTAGAGTAACAAAGTTCAACTTTAAAAAAAAGGGGATTGTTATCTTTTTATATGAATTGTAGTTTTAACAATAAAAATGGGTGGGGAAGTTTCAAATAAAAACAGTGTAGTATGAATAAAATTTTTCTTTTGCTTCGTTTTTTAAAATTTGATAACTTTATTTGTAGCTTTGCAGAGTGTCATGAGTTACAAATACAATAACAAACAACAATTGCATCCGTTTCTAGTCTACTGCAGGATAAAGGCCTCATACAGGTCCTTAGTCATGCCTGG